>NW_024068436.1:0-150672 GCF_009389715.1 Phoenix dactylifera | reverse complement strand
GAGGGCCATCACCACCCTGGGGTGGTGCAAGGCTTGTTTGCAGGTTCCTTGCGGAAGGTGGAGCCAACCAGCACCAACCAAGACAACTCAGGCGAACCCCGTTCACACCTGTGTTCAATCGTTCTCGGTTTGGACCACCAGCAACAGTTGCCCTTTGTAAGGGCCATCACCACCCTGGTGGTGGTGCAAGGCTTGTTTGCAGGTTCCTTGGCGGAAGGTGGAGCGCAACCAGCACCAACCAAGACAACTCAGGCGGAACCCCGTTCACACCGTCGTGTCAATCGTTCTCGGTTTGGACCACCAGCAACAGTTGGCGCTAGAGGAAGGGCCGAATCTCAGAACGATCGTAATGGCACGGCGAGGTGGTCGCGGAGCTTCCAATGCTTCCGGTCGCGGAGCCTCTCGCGCCTCTGGCCGGGAGGCTGCTGCGTCCCCAACACACTCTCAGCAGCATTCCACCGCTTCTCCTCCCATTCAGACGGTCGAACCTGCTCAGTTCGACCAGCTAGCCCAGCAGGTTCGCACCCTCGCGGAGGCAGTGCAGAATCTGCAGGGTGTGATCTCTCGGGTGCCGCAGCGGGCTCAGGAGCCGCTGCTCCCCGAGCACTCGCCTCTTCCTCACAACCCGCGCTCCTTCCTCTCCCATGGAGAGGAGCCCGCGGGGAGGATTCTCGAGTGCGGTCCATTCTGCCAGGACCTTCTCATCGGAGCTGCGCGGGGTACGAGAGGCGGACCCGGGCGCGTTCTCAGACACCCCAGTCCTCGAGGGGCCCGCACTCCAGTCGGTCCCCCTCGCGCCGCTCCTTGTCTCCCACCCACCGGTCGCGCTCCCTGGACCGGCGGGTGGACGATCTCCACAGACAGCTCCAGGTCCTGAAGGGCCACTCCAAAGATCCCTTCGCCGACTTGGAAATCTCCTCCCAGCCGGCGCTTGCCTCAAGGATCCTGCGAACCCTAAACCCGCCGGGGTTCAAAATGCCGGCGATCGAACCCTACGACGGGGCGGCGGACCCACGGGACCACGTGGAGAGTTTCAGGACTCTTATGCTCCTCCATGGAGCATCGGATCCTCTCCTCTGCAAGGCCTTCCCGGCGACCCTCCGCGGCCCGGCAAGGGCGTGGTTCGCCGGCCTGGAGGCTAATTCCATCCAGTCCTTCCACCAGTTCACCCGTCTCTTCATCAGCCATTTCGCCGTCAGTAGCCGGCGAAGACTGGTCTCCGACTCCCTCTCGATGTCCGGCAGAACGAGGGAGAGAGCCTGCGGGATTATCTCACCCGCTTCAACAAAGGCAACACTGGAGGTCCGGAATTTGAGCCAGGAGGTGGCTCTCTCAGCCCTGAAGCGAGGCTTCCGGAAGGGCAGACTCACCTTCTCCCTGGACAAACGCCTGCCGCGAGCTTCCCGGAGCTGTTGTCTCGGGCAAACCAGTATGCAGACGCCGAGGAGGCAGCCTCCCACCGGAACAAGGAGGCCGCCGAGGCCCCTCTAAAGCCCGGGAAGAAAAGGCGAAAAGAGGCACCCCAGAGGAGGAGCCCGACGCCTCAACGCCGGCGCAGAAGCCCGTCACCAGCAAGGGAACCACGGCGCCACACGCCCTCGTTCTCCGCACCGACGCTTCAACCGGTACACCCCACTCCTGGCCCCCCGGGCCCAGATCCTCATGGAGGTCAAGGGGCGGGAGGACCTCCCGGTCCCGAGGCAGATGAAGAAGATCCCTGGGAGGAAGCCTTCTCGGGCGTACTGTGAGTACCACCGGAGACCACGGCCACGATACCGAAGACTGCTTCCAGCTTCGGGACGAGATCGAGGCTCTCATTCGCCGAGGGCGTCTCGGTCGATATGTAAACGACCGACGTCCCCCCGCAGACCCGCGTCCAGCCGACCCGGCCCCTCAGGAGCCTCGGGAGCAGAATCGACCCGTTGCGGGAGTGATCCACACCATCACTGGGGGCTGCTCTCGCCCGTGAGGAACGCAGGGGGCTCGGCGGAAGTATCAGGAGTGGCCGTCGCGAAAGAGGCAGCGGGTCGGAAATGTAATCACTTTTTGTGATGAAGATGTAAAGGAGGTTCAGACTCCCACGATGACGCCATGGTGATCTCTCTCACTATGGCGGACTATGATGTAAGGCGTGTTCTTGTGGATAGTGGAAGCTCAGCTGATATTTGTATTACGAGGCCTTCCAAAAGATGGGCTTTTCCCGACAATTGTTGCACAAAACATCCACCCCCCTCATAGGATTCACTGGAGACGCTATCTCGGCCGAAGGTGTCATCGAGCTGCCTGTGACTGCGGGCATTGCACCCGCAGAAGCCACGGTGCGGCTCGGGTTCTGGTCGTCCGTGTCCCCTCGGCCTACAACGCTATCCTCGGACGACCCGGACTGAACGCCCTTCGCGCGGTGGTTTCTACCTACCATTTGCTCATGCGGTTCCCCACAGCGGCCGGGATTGGAGAGGTCCGAGGTGACCAGCCGACCGCACGGCAGTGTTTCCTAGCAACTCTCAAAGGGAAGAAGCCCATGGAGGCCCTAAGCGTCGAGTCACTTGACGCAGAGACGAAGTGGCCTTGCGGCACGGGGAGCCGGCCGAGGGCGTAATCGAAGTTCCCCTCGAAGAAGGCCGCCCGGACCGCACGGTCCGGGTCGGTGCCAACCTCGACTTGGAAGCTCGGCTCCGGTTAGTGGAATTCCTCCGAGCCAATGCAGATGTGTTTGCCTGGTCGGCGGCCGATGTACCTAGGATCGACCCGGAGGTCGTTTCTCACGCCCTCAACGTCGACCCGACCCACCGACCAGTAAAGCAAAAGAAGAGACACTGTTGCCCCGGATCGGATCCGGGTGGTCGACCAGGAGGTAGACAAACTCTTGGAGGCAGGTTTCATAAGAGAGGTGAGCTACCCCGAGTGGCTGGCAAACGTCGTACTTGTCCGGAAGGCGAGCGGGGAAGTGGAGGATGTGCGTCGACTACACCGACCTGAACAAGGCGTGCCCCAAGGATAGCTTTCCGCTTCCACGGATAGACCAACTGGTCGACGCGACTTCCGGATATCAGCTACTGTCTTTTATGGACGCCTTCTCCGGCTACAACCAAATAATGATGGCTCCACAGGACGAGGAGAAAACTGCCTTCATAACCGACCGGGGCTGTACTGTTATAAGGTAATGCCTTCGGTCTGAAGAACGCTGGCGCCACTTACCAGCGCCTCGTCAATAAAATCTTCAAGGAGCAGATCGGCCGGAATATGGAGGTGTACGTGGACGATATGCTGGTAAAAAGCCGCCATGCAGACCAGCACATTGCAGATCTGGAGGAGACTTTCACCACCTTGCGAAAGTTTCGCATGAAGCTAAACCCAGCGAAGTGCGCTTTTGGTGCTTCGGCCGGGAGGTTCCTCGGTTTCATTGTCAACCAGCGCGGGATCGAGGCCAACCCGGACAAGATCAAAAGCCATCCAAGATATGTCCCCTCCGACCAAAGTGAAGGAGGTTCAGGAGCTCGCTGGAAGGGTCGCCGCGCTCGGACGATTTGTGGCAAAGTCGGCCGAACGCTGCCAACCATTCTTCAAGGTGTTGAAGCGCCCAAAAGACTTCCTCTGGACGGCCGAATGTCATGCGGCGTTCGACCAGCTCAAGGAGTACATGGCGTCTCCTCCCCTGCTGTCCAAGCCGCAAGAGGGGGAGATGCTCTACCTTTACCTGGCGGTCTCCCCAACCGCAGTCAGCGCAGTACTGGTTCGGGAAGAGGCAAGACTTCAGAAGCCTGTATACTACATCAGCCGAGTCCTCCGGAATGCCGAGACGCGGTACACGAAGGCTGAGAAGATCGCCTTCGCGCTGCTGACTGCGACCAGGAGGCTTCGCCCCTATTTCCAGGCTCATTCTGTCACCCTTTTGACCGATCAACCACTGCGGCAGATTCTCAGCAATCCAGAGAATGCGGGACGGCTGGTGAAGTGGGCAGTAGAACTTGGTGAGTTCGACATCCGCTACCAGCCCCGACCAGCCATCAAGGCCCAGGTGCTCGCGGACTTTCTCGCTGAGTGCACTGTGCAGGAGGCGGAACCTAAGCCGCCGGAGACACCCAGCCTCGATCTCCCGATCTGGACGCTCCACATTGACGGGTCGTCGAACCCTGAAGGTGGAGGGGCTGGGCTGGTCCTCACCAATCCCGATGGAGTGATAGCCGAGTATGCCTTGAGGTTCGGATTTCCAGTGACCAACAATGAGGCGGAGTACGAGGCCCTAGTCGCGGGACTCAAACTCGCCAGGGAGCTCGGCATCCGGCGTCTGAAAGTCTTCACCGACTCCCAGCTGGTGGTCGGGCAGGTTCGAGGGGAGTTCGAGGCGCGGAGCCCGACCATGCAGAGCTACGTCCGGAAGGTGCAAACACTCATTCCCGACCTCGGCAGTGTTGACATTCAGCAGGTCCCGAGGAGCGAAAATGCCAGGGCCGACAGGTTGTCCCGCCTAGTGGACGCAGACGCGCACAACTTGTCGAGGGCAATCTACCTGGAGACCCTGGATGCCCCGAGCATTGACGGGGCTAGAGCGGTGATGGCAATTGATCCGGAGCCGTCTTGGATGGACCCGCTCGTCGCCTACCTCGCCGAAGGAATCCTCCCTGAAGACGAAGATCAGGCCCGGCGGCTTGTAAAGAAGTCCGCCCACTACGTACTTTATGAAGGGAGGCTGTATCGGACCTCGTTTACCGCCCCCCTCTTAAGGTGCCTCCGCCCCGCGGAAGCGGCCTACGCCCTCGGCGAAGTCCACGAAGGCATCTGCGGATCGCACTTGGGGGCTAGGTCCTTGGCGCATAAGATCATGAGGCAAGGCTACTATTGGCCGACCTTGTTGGAGGACTCGAAGGACCACGTGCGGAAATGCGACGCCTGCCAGCGCCACGCCAACGTCCAGAGAGTCCCCTCTGTCCCCTTGGCGCCAATCACCGCGCCCTGGCCCTTCGCACAGTGGGGAATGGATATCCTCGGACCATTCCCCGTCGCTTGGCCCAGCGGAAATTTTTGATTGTCGCCATCGACTACTTCACCAAGTGGGTGGAGGCAGAGCCACTGGCCACCATCACGGAGGCACAAGTCCGGAAGTTCGTGAAGAAGAACATCATTGTCCGATTTGGAGTACCTCGGGTCCTCATCTCGGATAACGGTCGACAGTTTGATAACAAGCACTTCCGGGACTTCTGCGAGGAATTCGGGATCGAGCATCGGTTCACATCCGTGTCGCATCCCCAAACCAACGGCGAGGCCGAGGTCACAAATCGGACAATCCTCCAAGGTATCAAAGCGCGGATCGGCCGGACGGGGCAAGCTTGGGTCGAGGAACTCGAGAATGTCCTTTGGGCGTATCGGACCACACAACGGACTCCTACTGGAGAGACGCCTTTCAGCCTAACCTATGGCACGGAAGCCGTTGCCCCCGTGGAGCTCGGACTCCCCTCGCCTCGGGTGGCCGCGCACCGACCCGAGGCCAATTCAGAGCAACTCCGAGGGAACTTGGATCTCTTGGAAGAGGCAAGGGAAATGGCTCAGGTACGGATGGCAATGTATCAGCAGAGGGTGGCCCGATATTACAACTCCAAAGTCCGACCGAAGCTTTTCAGAATTGGAGATCTGGTGCTGAGGCGAGCTAAGGCATCTCAACCTACGGAAGGTGGGAAGCTAGCGCCAAATTGGGAAGGCCCGTATAAAGTTCGTTGGGTAAACCGACCTGGCTCCTACCAGTTGGAAGCCCTAGATGGCCGAGAAATTCCAAGGGGCTGGAATTCCGCTAACCTGCGGATGTATTACCAGTAGAACAACAAGGCCAGAAAGACAATTTAAAAAGGTGCAACACTTTTCATTTCAATAATTTCTGGTTACAGTGGCGTGCTCGTGTGATTACAAGGAATTCCCAGAGGGGAATTAGGGAGTAAAGAAAGTAAAGAAGAGGTGGGGACCCAAACCCTCAACCCAGGGCGGCTGCAGTCCCACCAGAAGTGGGTGCTTCTAACCGGAGGCGCCATCCAGCACCTCACCAAAAAGAGGAGGAGCCGCCGCAGAAGAAGCTCCCGCTGCCCCCAGGGGAACGCCGCCTCCAAAGGATATTCCCATCTTCCCCAGTGGTAGGGAAGAGAAGGGATTCGAGGGGGAAGAGTATATGGAGGCGCGGTCCCGGATTGAGCGTCCGGCGCAGAGCTCAACCGGGAGGCTGAACTTCAAGGAGGGGAGATGTGATCCCGGATGAAACGCCTAGAGCGGAGTTCCGCCGGGGAGACCCTCCTTGTTGATCCCAGATGAAACGGCTAGTTGGCTGAAGTTGTAAGGGGAGCGCCTCCCCTTTCCTTCGACAGGAGTCTCTCAGTCATATGCCAAGGAGGAGGTCCGCGATCCATGGCAACCTGCAGCTCCGGCTTGGCAAATTCCATCGTACCTGCACCTGTATTTATAGCCAAGCTGCGGCCCCCTGGTAGTTCCGATACGGGTGGCTCCAATAAATGCAGGCGCACTGAATCCGGAGCCGTTCCGGCTCCCGAGGCGTATCTCCCCGCGATTTCCTAAGCGTCATTCTCCTTAAATCGCATTCTTTGTGCAGGACGATCCGGGTGACGTATACCCCTAGGTCCACGTGTCTCCGCTCGCGCCCAGGCCGCATCCTCCTCGAAGAACCCGCGTATCGCGGCCGCTCAGCTAACACTCCTCACCAGCAGCAACTGGCGATCCGATTTCCCAGGTAACGCATTAATTAGCGTTTAATACCCTTCTCGTGTTCCCCCCAGGCAACGCTTGGAGGAGAGGAGAAACACGGTCGCGGCTGGGCACAGAGAAACCCCGATGGGCGGCGAGCGACAAGTGGCCGACCAACGAGTGGAATGTCCCGAGGCTCGGCCCTCGGATGCCTGGCTAACCCGATGATCATCCCGGGAGCAGACTAGCCGGAAGCCCCGACCGGTCGCCTCGGCTTGCGCCAGCCTAGGCCGACCAACGAGTGGAATCTCCCGAGGCTCGGCCCTCGGATGCCTGGCTAACCCGATGATCATCCCGGGAGCAGACTAGCCGGAAGCCCCGACCGGTCGCCTCGGCTTGCGCCAGCCTAGGCCGACCAACGAGTGGAATCTCCCGAGGCTCGGCCCTCGGATGCCTGGCTAACCCGATGATCATCCCGGGAGCAGACTAGCCGGAAGCCCCGACCGGTCGCCTCGGCTTGCGCCAGCCTAGGCCGACCAACGAGTGGAATCTCCCGAGGCTCGGCCCTCGGATGCCTGGCTAACCCGATGATCATCCCGGGAGCAGACTAGCCGGAAGCCCCGACCGGTCGCCTCGGCTTGCGCCAGCCTTGGCCGACCAACGAGCGGAATTTCCCTGAGGCTTGACAACCCTCAGATGCCTGGCTAACCCGATGATCATCCCGGGAGCAGACTAGCCGGAAGCCCCGACCGGTCGCCTCGGCTTGCGCCAGCCTTGGCCGACCAACGAGCGGAATTTCCCTGAGGCTTGACAACCCTCAGATGCCTGGCTAACCCGATGATCATCCCGGGAGCAGACTAGCCGGAAGCCCCGACCGGTCGCCTCGGCTTGCGCCAGCCTTGGCCGACCAACGAGCGGAATTTTCCTGAGGCTTGACAACCCTCAGATGCCTGGCTAACCCGATGATCATCCCGGGAGCAGACTAGCCGGAAGCCCCGACCGGTCGCCTCGGCTTGCGCCAGCCTTGGCCGACCAACGAGCGGAATTTCCCTGAGGCTTGACAACCCTCAGATGCCTGGCTAACCCGATGATCATCCCGGGAGCAGACTAGCCGGAAGCCCCGACGGGTCGCCTCGGCTTGCGCCAGCCTTGGCCGACCAACGAGCGGAATTTCCCTGAGGCTTGACAACCCTCAGATGCCTGGCTAACCCGATGATCATCCCGGGAGCAGACTAGCCGGAAGCCCCGACCGGTCGCCTCGGCTTGCGCCAGCCTAGGCCGACCAACGAGTGGAATCTCCCGAGGCTCGGCCCTCGGATGCCTGGCTAACCCGGATCATCCCGAGAGCAGACTAGCCGGAAGCCCCGACCGGTCGCCTCGGCTTGCGCCAGCCTAGGCCGACCAACGAGTGGAATCTCCCGAGGCTCGGCCCTCGGATGCCTGGCTAACCCGATGATCATCCCGGGAACAGACTAGCCGGAAGCCCCGACCGGTCGCCTCGGCTTGCGCCAGCCTTGGCCGACCAACGAGCGGAATTTCCTTGAGGCTTGACAACCCTCAGATGCCTGGCTAACCCGATGATCATCCCGGGAGCAGACTAGCCGGAAGCCCCGACCGGTCGCCTCGGCTTGCGCCAGCCTAGGCCGACCAACGAGTGGAATCTCCCGAGGCTCGGCCCTCGGATGCCTGGCTAACCCGATGATCATCCCGGGAGCAGACTAGCCGGAAGCCCCGACCGGTCGCCTCGGCTTGCGCCAGCCTTGGCCGACCAACGAGCGGAATTTCCTTGAGGCTTGACAACCCTCAGATGCCTGGCTAACCCGATGATCATCCCGGGAGCAGACTAGCCGGAAGCCCCGACCGGTCGCCTCGGCTTGCGCCAGCCTAGGCCGACCAACGAGTGGAATCTCCCGAGGCTCGGCCCTCGGATGCCTGGCTAACCCGATGATCATCCCGGGAGCAGACTAGCCGGAAGCCCCGACCGGTCGCCTCGGCTTGCGCCAGCCTTGGCCGACCAACGAGCGGAATTTCCTTGAGGCTTGACAACCCTCAGATGCCTGGCTAACCCGATGATCATCCCGGGAGCAGACTAGCCGGAAGCCCCGACCGGTCGCTTCGGCTTGCGCCAGCCTTGGCCGACCAGCGAGCGGAAGAATTTCCTGAGGCCTAACCCTCGGATGCCTGGCTTAGCGCCGGAAGAATTTCCTGAGGACTAACCCTCGGATGCCTGGCCTAGCGCCGGAAGAGTTGCCTGAGGCCTAACCCTCGGATGCCTGGCTCAGCGCCGGAAGAGTTTCCTGAGGCCTAACCCTCGGATGCCTGGCTTAGCGCCGGAAGAATTTCCTGAGGCCTAACCCTCGGATGCCTGGCTTAGCGCCGGAAGAGTTTCCTGAGGCCTAACCCTCGGATGCCTGGCCTAGCGCCGGAAGAGTTTCCTGAGGCCTAACCCTCGGATGCCTGGCTCAGCGCCGGAAGAGTTTCCTGAGGCCTAACCCTCGGATGCCTGGCTTAGCGCCGGAAGAATTTCCTGAGGCCTAACCCTCGGATGCCTGGCTTAGCGCCGGAAGAATTTCCTGAGGCCTAACCCTCGGATGCCTGGCTTAGCGCCGGAAGAGTTTCCTGAGGTTTAACCCTCGGATGCCTGGCCTAGCGCCGGAAGAACTTCGGGAATCAAAAGTCAGCAAGAAGCAACCAAGAGCTAAAAAAAAAAAAAAAAAAGAGGACGAGGGCGAGATGAAGAAATATTCAACGTGCATTAATTTTCAGGGCCGAGGCCCATACAATTGGGCAAAACGCCGACATACAAAAATAAAAAAGACAATGAAAGGTACAAGAGGTCAGCTTGGAGGAACTCCCGGGTCGGGAACGCCGGGCTCGTCCGCGGGAGGTAGGGAAGCAGCAGGAGAACCAGCAGGCGATGGCGCCGGAGAGGAGTCCAGGAGGGAGATCTCGCTCAGGTCAACTTCGGGATACTTAGCCGACACCCTTGCCAGGCCCTCCTCGAAGCCCAAGGTGAAGGCTTCGGCCCCCGCGTCCGACGCGTCATGGACAAACTCGTCAGACTGGCGATAGGTCCGCACTGCCTCCGACATATCATGGGCGAACTCGGCGGACTGGCGATAAGCCTCTACCGCCTGACGCCCGATTTCCGCCCTCTTCTCGGCCAGCTCCGCCTCAGCTCGCTCCATAATCTGAGCCTTGGCCTCCAAGACCTTCGCCACAATCCGGCCTTCGGCCTCAGAGGAGACCCTCAGCAGATCAGCCTGAGCCTCTTTATGCTTCGCCTCGGTAGCAACCCGAGCGGCCTCGGCTTCCTTCAGGCGCGAACGGAGCTCTTGGACGTCCGTGCATGACTTCTCCAGGGCCGACTCCAGTTCGCCTAGTTTGGCTTCAAAAGAGCGGATTCGGTCGCAGGCGTTGTCGGCAGACCGCTGGGCCTTCTCCCACCGCTCTCGATAGTCCGCGATCTTCCGGGACTGCTTTTCAGCCCGTTCCTCCGCCTTCTTGACCCTGCTTTCGAGGCCCGAGGCGGCTTTGAGTTGCTCCCGAGCCTCTGACAGTTGCTCCTCCAGGGCGGCGAAGCCGAGTGCCCGCTCTTCGGCCTCCCGGAGCCTCGCCTCGAGGTCCCCGGTCGTCCTGCCTGCCGCAGCCCGGCCTCCCTCTTCCATTGCTTTCAGCCGGTCCTCGGCCTTCGCCAAAAGCCCCGCCTGTTCCTTGTAGCACTCCTCCAGACGGATCATGTACTGGGCGAGCTAAGAAATAGGAAAAATAAGGGAGTCAGGCGGAGAACAACAGAGCCAATAAATGGTGAAAGACGGCCAGAAGAACACTCACCGACATGAGACAGACGCAGCTGGCGGCCCCAACGTCAGAGACATCCAACTCCCGGACCCGCCGACGGTCCTTCTCCAGCAACACTGTTTCGATGAGATTTCGGGCGCCATCGGTAGTGAAGGCAGACCCCGATTTCTCCCCGGAGCCGGATGGTGGTTCTGCAGCCTTACCCTTATCCATCGCCTGGGGAAGAGTCCGGCTGATCGCGCTCGGGGCGGGGGTCGCCCCAGGAATTGATAGGGTCCCGCTCGGCCGGGGCCTCGGCGCGTCCCTCCTTGAGTCATCAGGAGCCGACCGAGTCGAAGGCCGGGTCGGGGACCGATCACGTCCGACCCGTCCGTCTTGAGCAGGCTCAGGTGGCACCTCCGGAGTAGCGGCAACCTTACCACCGGAGGGCTGATACAGCGTCAGCTGCCGGTCGGTGCCCACGACATCTCCCTGACCGGTGGGCCCGGACTCGTCGGTCGGCATCGGAGGTATCTCCTTACGGGACTTCTTCGCCGGTGGGGCCCCGCTCGGAAGAGCTCGTTTCCTCCTCCGGACTGCTTCCAGCAGGGACGCCCTACCAACAGCCTTCGACTTCACCGACCGCATGACGTCGTCGACCTCTGCAAGAAGGACGGGATGGTCAGGGACTGAGAAACCGAAAGGAAGAAGGAACGAAAGAGAAGAAAAGAGCTAAAGAAACGATGGCGGACTCACGGTCGGTGGGGACCGAGCTCAAACCGACGTTCACCAAGGTATCCTCAGAAATAAGGCGGCCCACCGGGGGAAGCTGGCCCTCGGCGACCAACCCCTTCAAGGCGGCGACGCCCTCGGATTCCTCCCTCGACAACTTCGACAGGCCAATTGGGGACTTCACCGGCGTCCCCCAGATTGCCCTGATTTCCCAGGAGGGGTCTGCATCAACGAAAAAGAAGCGCTCCTTCCAGTGGTGAATGGAGGTAGGACCCTCCTTGACAAGGCCGCACCCTCGCCGCGCTGCGAAGCACCACCACCCTTTGTCCTGGGGGTGGCCGCTCAGGCCGTAGAGCTCCCAGAAAACGTTCAAGGTGGCGGGAATCGCATGCAAGCGACAGAGAACCTGGAAGACCGTCAGAGCACGCCACGAGTTCGGCACCAGTTGCGTCGGTGCCATTCCTAAACCCCGGAGCACCTGTAAGACTAGGTCTGAAGGGGAAAAGCGGAACCCGGCCTGGAGGATGCCCTCATTGATGGCGATCTTCCCTCGAGGAGGATGAGACATCCTCTCCTCAGGCCCTGGGAGCGTGACATTGCAGGCCTCGGGAAGGTGGTACCGAGCCACAAATCCGTCTAAGTCCTCGGCGACCAGTTTTGACTTGATGCTATCTGCTCCCACTTCGCCCATCCCTAATGGCCAATCTACGGTCAGGACGGGGTCAAGAAGGAGGGAAAGGCCGGAACGACTGGGGTGCACTAGTACAAAAAGAAAAAGTATGAAGAGCTCAAAGTGGAAGAGTGGGAAACTCACTTGAAGAGGAGGAAGAACGGCTCCGAGAGCGTCAAAGGAAAAGCAAGCGAACGTTTCGGCGGCAACAATGGTAGCGCAAAGGAGAAACTCGAAAATGTCCGTAAAGAAGAAGACGGACGGGGGAGGGCCCTCGATTAAATAGGCGAGAGGGCAAGTGACACCTCGATGACGCCAGAAGACGCCTGGCCGCCGAAGGGTCGCTCGCACCCCAAAGGCGAATCGACACTATTAAGGAAGGATGTCCGCCGAAATCCTCAGGTTGCCAGGTCAGCAGCAACCGCCATACGCCATAAAGAAGGCGGGAAGCTTGAAGCGCGCGCGCCTCTCCGAAGGATGGCGGCAATCTCGAAACATCACTCCCTTCACCTGTTCCCCTTCTGGTTCCAGGCTCGGAAGTGGGGGGCTACTGTTATGGGGGAATTGAGCCGCCATGCCCCACGTGATCGGCACGCGTATCCAGGAAAGCTACAGCTGCCCTATGATCCAGCACTCCGACCCCGAGTCGGACCTCCTCGGCTCCGCAGCCCGACCCCGGGTCGGCTGCCCTATGATCCAGCACTCCGACTCCGAGTCGGACCTCCTCGGCTCCGCAGCCCGACCCCGGGTCGGCTGCCCTATGATCCAGCACTCCGACCCCGAGTCGGACCTCCTCGGCTTCGCAGCCCGACCCCGGGTCGGCTGCCCTATGATCCAGCATTCCGACCCCGAGTCGGAGATCTTTTGATAACGACAGGCTATTCTCCAGAGGCACGCCGCGGCCTCCTGCTCCACTACTCCCTGCAACGGCTGTACCCGATGCTGCCCACGATCTCCTGTATCAACCGTACAAAGCGGAGCTCCACTACGCCCTGCCATGACCGTACCCAGCGCTGCTCCACGACGCCCCGTAACGGCCATGTCAGTGGCCATTCTATCGTGCCCCACGACGACAAACCCCCCTGAGAGACCTCCCAGCCAGGTATATATGCGGCTGGGGGGAGAAGGGGGGGGTAAGCAATACCTCCCAGAGCACTCTCTCCCACTTGTGATTATCATCTCTCCTCCTCCAATCTCCTCTGACTTGACCGTCGGAGGGCCATCACCACCCTGGTGGTGGTGCAAGGCTTGTTTGCAGGTTCCTTGGCGGAAGGTGGAGCGCAACCAGCACCAACCAAGACAACTCAGGCGGAACCCCGTTCACACCGTCGTGTCAATCGTTCTCGGTTTGGACCACCAGCAACAGATACGATTTCCAAGCTTGGACTAACACCCATCGACCACCCCAGTCCCTACAAGGTCGCCTGGTTAGACACTTCATACATACCTGTTAGATACCGCTGCAAGGTACCCATTAAGTTTCAATCTTACGAGGAAGAAATTTGGTGCGACGTTCTTCCCATGGATGTCGGAAGTATTATTTTAGGACGACCTTGGTTATTCGATCAAGATGCCACACTTTTTGGTCAGACAAATACTTGCTCATTCATGCACAAAGGCAGGAAAATCACACTATACCCTTCACCACCAAAAAAATCAAAGGATAATAACCCAATAAAACCAAAAGAGGAAAAGCAGCCCAAAGGATTACACCTGATCAACGCAAAAGAATTAGAAAGAGACATCAAAGAAAGCCCTTCTATGTGGGTTTTAGCTGTTAAAGAAGTTAGTTTGAAAGAAACAAGCCCAATTCCAGAAGAAATGACTAGTCTTCTTAAAGAATTTAAGGATATCACCCCAGAGGATCTTCCTGATCAACTACCACCTATGAGGAACATACAACACGCAATAGACCTAGTCCCAGGAGCGACCCTACCAAATTCCCCTCACTATCGGCTCAATCCCACTGAACATGCCGAGTTGAAACGTCAAGTTGAAGAACTCCTGAGAAAAGGATTCATTACAGAAAGTTTAAGCCCATGTGCTGTACCTGCCCTTTTAACTCCAAAAAAAGATGGAACTTGGAGAATGTGCATTGATAGTCGGACAATTAACAAGATCACAATACGATATCAATTTCCGATTCCCCGACTAGACGACATGCTAGATATGATCTCTGGATCGAATATATTTTCTAAAATTGATCTTAAAAGTGGTTACCATCAGGTTAGAATCAGACCAGGAGACGAGTGGAAGACCGCATTTAAAACAAAGGATGGACTATATGAGTGGTTAGTAATGCCATTCGGTCTGTCAAATGCTCCCAGCACTTTCATGAGACTAATGACTCAAGTACTACGACCTTTCATGGGAACATTTGTTGTTGTCTACTTTGACGACATCCTCATTTACAGCAAAACAAAGGAGGAACATCAAGACCACCTCCGGCAAGTTTTCCAGACGCTTAGATCCGAAAGCCTATTTATCAACCTTAAGAAATGTGAGTTTATGACTACACGTGTTACATTCTTAGGATTTGTTGTGACTCCAGATGGACTATCTGTAGATCCTGAAAAGGTGAGCGCAATCAAGAATTGGTCCGCACCCCAGAATGTGCATGAAGTAAGAAGTTTTCATGGGTTAGCCACCTTTTATCGTAGATTTATTAAGGGATTCAGCACAATCATGGCACCAATTACAGACTGTATTCGTAAGGGAGTCTTTGAGTGGACTAAGGCTAGTAATAGCGCTTTTGAGGAGATAAAGACTTTAATGACCAGTGCACCTGTGTTACGACTTCCTGATTTTTCTAAAGTCTTTGAAGTCGCATGTGACGCATCAGGTGTAGGAATTGGTGGAGTCCTAAGTCAAGACAAACACCCTGTGGCCTATTTTAGTGAAAAACTAAATGAAACCAGGCGCAAATACTCCACCTACGATAAGGAATTTTATGCCATAATCCAAACTCTTAAATTCTGGAGGCACTACTTACTACCACAAGAATTCATTTTATATTCAGACCATGAAGCCCTTAGATTCCTTAGTTCACAAAAGAAATTAAATCCTAGACATGGCAAATGGGTTGAATTTTTACAATCATACACTTTTGTATTAAAACATCGTTCCGGTGTAGATAATCGAGCTGCTGACGCGTTATCTCGAAAGACAAACCTGTTGTCAGTAGTCAGTATTCAAGTCACTGGATTTGAGAAATTAAAAGAAGAATATGATAACTGTCCTGATTTTGGAGAAATCATGTCTGCACTCCAACAAGGAACTTCGAAAGAGATAGATAAGTATTCCCTTCGAGAGGGGTACCTTTTTCTGAATAATAAATTATGTGTCCCGCATACGTCTGTTCGAGATTTTTTAATTTGGGAATTACACGCTGGGGGATTGTCTGGTCATTTTGGGAAGACCAAAACTATTGAAGCCGTAGAACATCAATTCTACTGGCCCAGTTTGAAGCGCGACGTTGCCAAAATTGTGGCTCAGTGTCGAATCTGTGCTGTTGCCAAACAGCAAAGACAGAATACGGGATTATACACTCCACTACCAATACCTGAATATCCATGGAAAGATGTCAGTATGGATTTTGTTCTAGGATTACCACGGACTACCAAGGGACATGATTCCATCTTTGTGGTTGTAGATAGATTTTCAAAAATGGCTCATTTCCTGCCCTGTTCTAAAACCTTCGATGCCTCTCAAGTTGCCCGGTTATATTTTAACGAAATCGTTCGTCTACATGGGTTACCCGAATCCATTGTATCAGACCGAGATGTCAAGTTTGTTAGCTATTTTTGGAAAACTTTATGGCATCTAATGGGGACAAAATTAAAATTTTCATCTGCATATCATCCTCAAACTGACGGTCAAACCGAAGTCATAAATAGAAGTCTGGGTAATTTACTTCGGTGTTTAGTGGGTGAAAATATAAAAACTTGGGATCTTTTACTACCAAAAGCCGAATTTGCATATAATAGTTCCGTCAATAGAACCATTGGCATGAGTCCATTTGAGGTTGTTTACGGTCAGCATCCTAGAAAACCTGTTGATCTCATTCCATTACCCATGCATTCCAGGACATCCGAGTCAGCTGAGTCATTTGCACAACATATTAGGGATCTGCATAAAGATATTATAAAAAAACTAAATGTCAGCAATCAAATTTATAAACAATTAGCAGATTCACATCGCCGGACATCTGATTTAGCCGAAGGTGATTATGTTATGATACGAATTAGACCAAAACGATTTCCTTCTGGAACTGTTAAGAAATTGCATGCACGAGGAGCAGGTCCTTTTAAAATTTTAAAGAAGATTGGATCAAATGCATTTGTGGTAGATTTACCACCAGATTTTGGCATTAGTTCTACCTTTAATATCTCTGATTTGGTTAAGTATAAAAAGCCAATAACGATACCCAGTGAGCCATTTGAGCCTAATTCCTCCTTTGAGAGTGAACCCTTGCCTGAGTGTCCACGGCCAAAGTTTTCCAAGAAACACGATCGCATTGAGAGGATCCTGGACGAGCAGATTATTTCTACTAGGAGGAAAGGCTACCAGAGATACCTAGTTCGTTGGCACGGTCGGCCAGAGTCTGATGACACATGGATAACCCGAGAGGAACTGCAGCAGATTGATCCAGACATTCTTGAGCACTATCAGAGCCAGACACAACTTCCTTCAACGGAGTTGAATTTTCTCCAGTCCGGGAGAATTGGTGGGGACACCAATGAGCCAGCATCACTTTGGCTTGACTGCTAGTCCACATTTCTTGAGTCGTCTAGTTTTTATTTTTATTTCTCTAGTTATTTATTTAAGTCAAGTTCGTGTCAGGTCCAATCCAATTCAAGTCCAGTTCAAGTAATGTTGAGTCAAGTCAATGTCGGTCCAGTCTAAGTAGTATTGAGTCCTTGTCATAATAAAGTCCACATTCAAAATAAACCAGCCAAGGAACTACCACCCGGTTCACCTCATCCAATGAGATCCCATGGTAGCAAAGACTCCATCATGTGACACCAAGCCTGCCGATGGGAAGACCCACATCTCAGCCCAGGTTCCACCTTTTCCAAAGGCGTTTCCTGAACTCCCAGCCGGCCACGCCTTCCCCATCCCAACGAAGCAAGGCAGCCAACCCCATCGCACATCCAGCCGACGAGTCATCTTCTTCCCAAGGTATTCTTCCCACAGGTGGTTCTTCCCAAAGATTTCCAAGGTTCCAACGCCTCCCCAGGTGGCTCTTCCCAACATTCCAAAGTCAGCCACGTCTTCATCCCATCACAAGATGTGCAACCGGCTTCTTCACAAGTAAACCCACCCGGTTCCAAGCCCTCCAGCCGTTCCTTGAAGAATCCCAAGAGGCATCCCGTTCTTCATCCCAAAACACCAGCCAGATTCATCCATCAAGACTGGTTCCTACCATTGCAAATGAAGAAGTCCAACAGATCCAACGCTGGAGTCTTCCACCGCCTTGTTTCAAGGAGATCTCAGCCGGTTTTCCACTTGCCATGGGATCTTAAATGCTGCCGTTTCCCAACCGAGAAGAAGCCATCCCGGTCCATTCCAACGCCTTGTTCTCCATCACGAATCTTCCCAGCTTCTACGATTCCTTGGAAGTGTTTATTGCCCATCGATGCCATCAATGCCTCAACCGGTTTATGAGTCCATGGGTTTATTTATTTCTTTCTTATCATGTAATTGGTTGCCCTGCTTATAAAGAGGGGTTTATCTCGTTATGTAAAGGGGGGAATGAAATCAATGAATAGAGGAGAAGCTGTTTGACAAATTGCTTGAAAGAGTTTGGTGTCCAATCCCAAGAACCTACCTTCCTTCCTTCTCTAAAATCTTTCTCTTCTAAGTGAACGCGGCATCCCCTGACTTCCGCAATTTCCTCTAGCGCAGGCGGCGCTCATCATCTGGCTTCCCGTTCCCTCTTCCGGACTCCTTCCCGATTCGACGATTCGTCGTCCGGATTATTTATCCTTTGAATAGATTATCTTTTTTTGTTTTCCCATACATCCTACTACCTCAATTAACCCAGGACTTCTGTTTCAGATCTTGTCGGTTTCCTCCATCCGTCTCAATGAAGGACAACCCGTCAGCGAACCTAGACCCTGGACTTGCCTCCCTCTTCCAGGACTTTTCTCAAGCATCGTGTCTGTGTGATCCTTCCACTAAAATTCTGAGTAAGTCGTTATTGGGTTCAGTTTAAGTTTCCAAATTTTTATACTTAACAACAGGAAATTAAAAGTAGATCAACGTGCCCTAATTATGTGTTGATTTCCTAATCAACAACGATCCTTCTTTTAAATTTATTAAAGGAACTGATCAATTGTCGGTAGTTTCTTACAGTAAATTCGATTTTAATATAATCATCTGATAGCTGTTAGATTTGAGTTAGCTAATAGTTTATGAATTGGGTTGCTGAAATCTAATTATAAAAAAAAAAGAAATTTTAGATTGCATGCATTGATCCTGTTCCACATCACTCTATCAATGTCCCTCGGACATATGCAGTGTACCCCGAGTCCCCTAATGCCATATTACTAAACATCTCTCTAACTAGGCCGGGGTAGGTTGATGTATTGAGGGTACAAAGGTATTCCCACCCTTGGGCATGGAGTCTCTCTCCAATAGAGAACCCCTCACTATCTAGAAAATGGAAATCTATATACCTACCGGTGGTTACTGTGCGATTCGCACAGGAAATGGTCGTGGTTGGCGGAGCAACCGGAGGAGACGGCGCGGAAGGCTCTTCCCTCCGTTCCTCATTGTCGGTCGCAACCCTAGGACGCCTTCCACCGGTTCTCCTAGCTCTTTTAGGTGCCATAGTTCGGAAACCCTAGGGAAATGGGGAGTTTTGGTTCGGTTTGAGGTGGAGAGAAAAATGGAGGCTAGGGTTTTGTGTTTTGTTGGGGATGAAAGGGATAGCTCGGGTCGGCTCGAGCTGTTTCGACCTATTTTAAAAAATCTTCGTTCGGTCCCCGAGACGTCTCCGCGACTAACGCGAGATGTCTCGCCGGGGGGACGTCTCTGCGATTTGCCAGAGACGTCTCCGGCACTGAAAAATTTCAGACTGAATTCTATCTTTTCCAATTTATTTTATTTAACCACACTAATCAACATGATTTCTTTTGGTGAATATAGAGTGAGTTTGTTTGTGATCCTTCCCTTTAATAATATACCCTATAAAAGTTTGATAATAATTTTTTGAATTATTAATATTGAAATGAGGAATGTTTGACCAAATTTCGAATACCTATGAAATAGGCTCTGAAAATATCTCCATGAGGAGTCCAAGGGAGGGTAACCATCCTCCGGAAAGTCAAACAGTTCGTCATTTAACTTAGATAGATTCATGCTTTCACTTAATAGATACTAGGTTTGCTATTTGTGACTTTGAGGTGGATTATTAGTTTGAGTAGCAAAGCATTGTAATACAAGTTTAATTTATTTGCTAGGATCATACAAGCTCAAGGCATTCCTTAAATAGTTGAACCTATCTTTACAAAGGGGCTTTGTAAAGATATCGGCCAATTGATTTTCAGTACATACATACTCAATCATCACATCATTTTTCAGCACATGATCCCTAATAAAGTGATGCCTAATCTCTATATGTTTTGATTTTGAGTGTTGGACAGGATTTTTTGTTAAATTAATTGCGCTTGTATTATCACATCTAATTGGTATATTGTCCATTTTGATACCGAAGTCTTCAAGTTGTTGCTTAATCCATAGAACTTGGGCACAACAGCTTCCAGCTGCAATGTACTCAGCCTCAGCTGTGGACAAGGCAACTGAATTCTGTTTCTTGCTAAACCAAGAAACCAAATTAGCACCCAAGAATTGACATGTGCCACTTGTGCTTTTTCTGTCGAGTTTGCACCCGGCAAAATCAGCATCGGAATAAGCAATTAAATTTATGTCAGATTGTTTAGAATACCATAAGCCTACATTAGATGTCCCTACTAGATATCTAAAAATTCTTTTAACAGCTTGCAAGTGTGATTCCTTAGGACATGCTTGGTATCTAGCACACATACAAATACTGAATAATATGTCTGGTCTACTAGCAGTAAGGTAAAGTAAAGAGCCTATCATACCTCTGTACAATTTGCAGTCTATACTTTTACCTTTTTCATCTTTGTCAAGCTTGCAACTTGAGCCCATGGGTGTGCTGATTTCCTTTGCATCCTTCATCTTGAATTTTTCCAACATTTCCTTGATATATTTGGACTGACTGATGAAGATGCCTTCCTCTGATTGTTTTATTTGTAGCCCAAGGAAAAAGTTGAGCTCACCCATCATGCTCATTTCAAATTCTCCCTGCATAAGCTTGGCAAACTCTTGACAAAGACTATCATTAGTAGCACCAAAAATTATATCATCCACATAAATTTGTACAAGCAATAAGTCATTTCTTTTTCTTTTAATGAAGAGGGTTTTGTCTACATTTCCTCTCTTAAATTTATTTTCAATTAGAAAATTACTTAATCTTTCATACCATGCCCTAGGGGCTTGCTTCAGTCCATACAATGCTTTATGTAATTTATAAACATAATCTGGATGTAAGTGGTTTTCAAAACCTGGAGGTTGTCCTACATAAACTTCCTCCATTATATAACCATTTAAAAATGCACTTTTTACATCCATTTGATAGAGTTTAAAATCCATGAAGCAAGCATATGCCAAAAGTAGCCTAATAGCCTCTAACCTAGCAACAGGAGCAAAAGTTTCATCAAAATCTATTCCTTCCTCCTGATTATAGCCTTTGGCAACTAGTCTAGCTTTGTTTCTTATAACTATTCCATCTTCATCTAGTTTATTTCTATACACCCACTTGGTGCCTATGATTGAAACATTAGGGGGTCTTTTCATTAGAGTCCAAACTTGATTTCTTTCAAATTGATTTAATTCTTCTTGCATAGCATTTATCCAATTTTCATCCTTTTCGGCTTCCTCTAGTGACTTAGGCTCTATTTGTGAAACGAAAGCAAGATAATTACTAGTATTTCTTAGAGAGGATCTTGTCCTTACCCCTTGTGAGGGATCACCAAGGATTAAATCCCTTGGATGACCATGTGCATACCTCCATTCCCTCGGAAGATCTTGATTTCTTGCTTGAGGTTGATCTTCTTCATCTTGCTGAATTGTATCTTCCTTGACTTCATCTTCAAGTTGTTTGTCTTGTATAGAGAACTCCTTCATTCTGTCTTCAAGTATACCTGCATCACTATCTTCTTCTTTTCTAGAAGAATCTCCATTAGCTTCATCAAAGACAACATGAATGGATTCTTCAACAACGAGAGTTCTCTTGTTGAAGACCCTGTATGCTCTACTAGATGAGGAATAACCTAAGAAGATCCCCTCATCTGATTTAGCACTAAATTTACTTAGATTGTCCTTTCCATTGTTTAAAATAAAACACCGACAACCGAAAACATGAAAGTAACATATATTTGGCTTCTTATTATTCAGCAACTCATAAGGTGTTTTCTTTAAAATAGATCTGACTAATGCACGGTTTAAGATGTGACATGCAGTATTTATCGCTTCAGCCCAAAAATATTTTGGTAGATCCGATTCGCACAACATCGTACGAGCCATATCTGCTAGTGTGCGATTCTTCCTTTCTACCACCCCATTTTGTTGGGGTGTCCTAGGGGCCGAAAAATTGTGATTGATACCATTTTCGTCACAAAATTTTTCAAAGTGTTGATTTTCAAACTCGGTACCATGATCACTCCTTATTGCTTTTAGTTTAAGATTGAGTTCATTCGAAACCCTATTATGAAACTTGATAAAAGCGGGAAAGGACTCATCTTTATGTGCAAGAAATGAAACCCATGTAAAACGTGAAAAATCATCAACAATTACAAGACCAAATTTCTTACCCCCTAGACTAGCAGTTCTAGTGGGTCCAAACAAATCCATGTGAATTAGTTCTAAGGGTTTTGATGTTGAGACTATGTTCTTAGACTTGAAAGAACTTCTTGTTTGTTTCCCTAATTGACATGCAGCACAAATTTTGTTCTTTTCAAAGTCTATTTTTGGTAGTCCTTTGACTAGATCTTTTGTAATTAATTTAGAGATTAAATCCATGCTAGCATGCCCTAACCTACGATGCCATAACCAACTAGTCTCATTGACTTTGGGATCCATGGCTACAAGACATTGGCCATCCTTCATGGTGAGATCATCAAGATCTACCATGTAAACATTTCCATGCCTATGTCCTGTGAGTATGATCTCATTGTCAATTGGACTACTAATTATGCATAGTGATGATTCAAATGACACTTTAAAGCCCTTGTCACAAAATTGACTTATACTTAATAAATTATGTTTTAGTCCATTAACTAACAATACATTGTCAATAAAAGAGGAGGGTGATATGGAGATTTTACCAACACCAACGATTTGACCTTTAGCATTATCTCCAAATGTGACTACTCCTCCTTCTTTTGATTTCAAGGTGACGAAGAGACTCTTGTCACCGGTCATATGCCTTGAGCAACCACTATCAAGATACCACATTCTCTTTCTATTTCCGGCTGCAAGGCATACCTGCAAAATAATCAAGTGATGCTCTTAGGTACCCAAGTCTTCTTGGGTCCTTCTTGGTTAGTATAGTTGGTTCCCTTAGGCACCCACACTTTAGTTATGTTTTTACCTCTTACAAATGTACTCTTGTTAGTTTGAATCTTTCTTTGAATGCAAGAGTAGGCTTTATGTCCACTTTTTCCACAATGAAAGCATGTAGGTTTTTCAGATTTGACATCTTTTGCTTTCACAAAGAAATTCTTTAGATACTTTTGTTGTTTGCTAGTTTTATATCCTAGACCGGCTTTATTAAAAACAGCTCTTTGATTGGATAGAATAAGATTTAACTTTTCAGAGCTATGTGTAAATTTTTCGACAATTGGTTTGTACTTATGTACCTCATTCTTGAGATCCACATTTTCTTTAACTAATTCTTCCTTATTCTTTTTAAGGAGTTCAACATTTTGCGCAAGTAAGGTATTACTATTGAGTAGGAATTTAACTTTTAGATTTAATTCCTTAATTTGTGTTTTTGCCGTTTCATTTTCAATATGAAGTTTTGAATTTTTATTTTCTAAGTCAATGGTATTAACATTTTCGAAGCTCTCCTTCTCAATCAATAGGTTTTCAATATCATCCTTTAGTTTTTGATTGGAGGCTTTTAATTCTTTATTCTTTGCTCCTAACATACTACAATCACTCATGAGTTCTTGAAAAGCTTCATATAATTCTTCTAAAGTAAAATTTGCAGTTGAGCTATGACTTACCTCATCGTCTTCGAATGCCATGAAGCACAAATTGGCGGTCTCTTCCTTTTCTTCCTCGGAGGATGATGTGTCACTATCATCCCATGTTGCTTTCAATGCCTTCTTCTTCTTCTTTCCAAAATGCTTCTTCTGTTGAGGGCATTCGGAACGGATGTGTCCCGGTCTCTTGCAATCATAACAAATGATTGGGTCTCTTTCCTTTTCTTTTTCCTTTTCCCAATCATTTCTCCCTTCAAACTTCTTTCTTGGGAAGGGTTTCTTTCTTCTCATGAATTTCTTAAACTTCCTTACTATTAAACCCAAGTCCTCATCTTCGCTTTCTTCTTCACTCTCACTACTTTCTTCTTCACACACACTCGAAGTGGCCTTGAGTGCGATTGTCTTCTTCTTTGGCACATCTTCTTCATGTTGCTTCATTGTGAGCTCATGCGTCATCAATGAGCCCAATAGTTGTTCGAGTGCCAATGTGTTGAGGTCTTTAGCTTCTACAATCGCCGTGACCTTCGCTTCCCAAGCTTTCAGCAAAGACCTGAGAATTTTACTCACAAGTTCTGGGTTAGTATAAGATTTACCCAAATTCTTTAAACCATTTATTATATCGGTGAAGCGTGTGAACATGCATGTGATGGTTTCATTGGGTTCCATTTTAAACAACTCATATTTGTGAACTAGAATGTTCACTTTAGATTCTTTGACTTGATTTGTACCCTCGTGGGTAACTTCAAGCCTATCCCATATTTCCTTGGCGGAACTACAGGTGGAGACTCTATTGAACTCATTTACATCTAGAGCACAAAATAATGAGTTCATGGCTCTAGAATTGAGTTGAACCATCCTACTATCATTCTCATCCCAATCATCCTCAGGTTTGGGAACTTGAATACCATTTACCATGTGAGATGGTTCGTGTGGTCCCTTGATTATGACCCTCCACAAGGCATAATCTTGTGCTTGAATAAAGATCTTCATTTTAGTCTTCCAATAGGTATAATTTGTCCCATTGAAGAGTGGAGGTCTATTGGTTGCCTGCCCTTCAGCAGGAACATTGTTGAAGGGTGTTGCCATCTAGATCTTTGGCCAAGACGGTTAGGTCTTCAAGAAATACACAGAGCACCTGCTCTGATACCACTTGTTGCCCAGAGATGGTCACCCAAGAGGGGGGTGAATTGGGTGTTTTAAACCTTTTTGTCCAATTAAAAATAAAACACACAAATGTATGAGCTAAAGTAAAAATAGAGGTATGAAAACTGACAATCGCAAACACAAGGTTTTATAGTAGTTCGGAGCTTCCACTGCTCCTACATCCACTCCCCAAAGCACCTTTGGGAATTTTCACTATAATCCAAGATTACAGTTCGGTAGTTTTGCGAGTGTACTACCCAACTCGTTGTTTTACACTGGGCTAACAACGAACCCTACAATCTCCAATTTCACCTAGGCTTGGGACGCCTTTCCCTTGTTCCAAGTCCCTTGACTGGAACAAGCACAATAACCAAAGGTTTTACAAAAGATTTGAAAGCTCTAAATAAGCAGATAAAACAGTGAGAAATAACAAAACCCGGAAGAACCCTTTTAGCCGTTGGAAGCATGGGAAATGGTGGTTCTTCCGATGTGGATCGCGTTGTCTTGAATGTGAGCTTTGAATGCCGAGCGGGAGAGAGTAGTTGAGCACGAAATCAGTTGGGAAGCTTGAAAGCACTTGATTTCTTCACTTGAATGCACTAACTCCCTTGAACCTCTTTCTCTTACTTCTCTCTTGAATGATCTTGTGTTGGGTTGGTGAGAAGTTGTTGGAAGGCACTTAAGAACTCTCTTTTATAGCCCAAAAAGCAAATATAGCCATTAGACACAAAGAAAGAGACGTTTGAAATTCAAACAAACCTGCAAAAAGGTGTCAGTCGCGTCCCAGCCGCTTCGGAGACGTCTCCGCTTCAACGCGAGACGTCTCGGCTGTAAGATTTTTCTTTTGACGTTGTTTGGGGTCGACTCGGCGCTTTACGGGGACGACTCAGGATGTTTGCACTTTTTGCATGGGGATGACTCCGCTGCCTCGGGGACGACTCCGCTGTTTTATCTTCGAAAAACAAGTCATCTGGAATTCTCTGAGAGAGTCGACTCCGCTTTTTTCAGGGGACGTCTCCGCTGCCTTATCACCGAAAAAGATATCCTCTGGAATACCCTGAGAGAGTCGACTCCGCTACCTCGGGGACGACTCCAGAAGTCTGCTTTTTACTCGCGGGGACGACTCGCGCGCATCCCTTGAAATCGGCCTTTCTGCCGTCTCTGAGAGAGTCGACTCCGCCTCTGAGAGAGTCGACTCCGACCCTGCGAGACGCCTCGCCAGGTGCCGGGGACGTCTCCAGACGTGCCAGTTCTTTCTGTTTGTGCCAGAGACGTCTCTGAGACAATTCGGAGATGTCTCGGCTGTCCTTGATCTATTTTCTTCAACTCAAAAATTCTTCAATAAATCCTTAAAAATTATGGGAACTTGCCTAGACATTTCTTAACAATATTATTAGCTAATCCCCTAAAATTCTCAAATAAATTGTTAAGATAAATGGAATTATACTCTAGTGTTTTGTATTCATCAAAATCCATTAGGGGGTCAACAAGGTTGAAGTATACAAGTATTGATGTTTGTGAGAATAATTGTATGCTATTCTATAAGAAAACAGAGAATTTGATTGAATGTACTATTTGTGGTCATCTTCGATATAAACTCAGAAGAAATGATGGTGGTGGTAGGAGAAAAGATGTTCCTTGTAGAAGGTTGCGATATCTCCCAATAACACCAAGACTTCAGAGGCTTTTTATGTCAAGCAAGACGGCTGAAAACATGTCATGGCATGTGAAGGGAGGTGATTCAGATGAGATGGTGCATCCTGCTTGTGGGGAGGCTTGGAAGCACTTTGACCGCATTCATCCATCCATAATGGGAGACTTGGGTTATGCACGGATGGATTTAACCCTTTTAGCCAATCAGCTTGTCCTTATTCTTGTTGGCCAGTTTTTGTAACAGTTTACAATCTTCCACCATCAATGTGTATGAAACGATCCTATATTTTTCTAAGTTTAGTCATTTCTGGACTTAAGACCCCTAGCAAAAGTATCGATGTTTTGCTTAAGCCTTTGATTGATGAACTTAAAATGTTGTGGGAAGTAGGGGTCACCACTTATGACATTTCTAAAAAAGAGAATTTTCAAATGAAGGCAGCTTTATTGTGGACTATCAACGATTTTTCTGCATATGGCATGCTTTCAGGATGGAGTACACATGGAAAGTTGGCCTGCCCGTATTGCATGGAGAACTCGAAACTTTTACACTGCAACATGGTGGGAAGACTTCTTTTTTTGACTGCCACCGTCAATTCTTGACCATGGACCATGCATACAGATACCAAGTTGATGATTTCTTCAATGGTAGAATAGAGACAGACCCCCACCTCCTCGACTGTCTGGTGAAGAGTTGAAAAATAGGGTCTCTACCTTGCCTAATATAACATTTGGTTTGAAAGCACCTAAGCACACTATTCCTGGATTCGGTAAAGAGCATAATTGGGGTGAAAAGGAGCATATTTTGGGAGTTGCCCTATTGGCATACACTACTTATTCGACACAATTTAGATGTCATGCATATTGTTCGGAATGTGTTTCTCAATATATTTTACACTTGTATGGATGTAAAAGGGAAGACTAAAGATAATGTGAAAACAAGGCAAGATTTGGAGTTGTATTGCAAGCGTCCTAAGTTGAGGATTCAATTTGTTAATGGAAAGCTAGTTAAGCCTCCAGCTTCCTATGTGTTGTCCAAAGACCAGGCAATGGAGGTCTGCAAGTGGGTGAAAGGGTTAAAACTCCCTGATGGATATGCTTCAAACATATCGAAGTGTGTTAACCTGGATGATTATAAATTTTACGGGTTAAAAAGTCACGATTGTGATGTTTTCATGCTGAGATTACTTCCAATTGCATTCCGTGAAGTATTGCCAACTGCAGTATGGGATGCATCGACATAATTAAGCTGTTACTTTAGAGATTTATGCAACACAACTTTGCGTGTCCAAGATATGGAGGTTCTTGAGAAAAATATTGTGGTTACTCTCTGTAAACTTGAGAAGATATTCCCTCCTATATTTTTTGATTCAATGGAGCACTTACCTGTTCATCTAGCTTATGAAGCTAAGGTCGGAGGCCCCGTGCAGTACAGATGGATGTACCCCTTTGAAAGGTAAAATCTGTAACCATAACTGTTTCTCTAAATCCATTAAATAGTTTCTTTAAATCCATTAAATTTGAGAAATTAACATATTAATCTTATTTATAGGCTTATGCATGATCTAAAGCAAAAGGTAAGGAATCGAGCATCGATTGAAGGTTCCATTGTCGAGGCTTACATCATAGAAGAAATATCAACTTTCTGTTCGTATTATTTTGAGCCTTCTATACAAACGAGGTTAAATCAAATTCTCCATAATGATGACGAAGGAGAGTTTGATCTCGTGGATCGTCTGTCCATTTTTACTCATCAAGGTCGGCCTTTTGGAAAACCTTTTGGAAGGCATTTGACTACTCAGGAGTATAATACTGCTGAATTATATGTTCTTCTGAATTGTGAGGAAGTTCAACCTTTTGGAAAGTAAGTTACACAAGTACTTAATTATAATCATGCTTAAAAATGCATACTAAGTAAAACAAATGTGATTATAGCTTTTGTCTTGTAGGTATTTTGATGATTATATCCAGCAATCTTGTCCAAATATAAGCCAAATAGATTTGAAAAGACGACGTGAAATGGAGTTTCCGACTTGGTTTAGGTCATATGTGAGTACGCAATTCATAAATATAATAATAAATTAGACTTTCTCTTGATTTATTCTACTAGGATAAGTTAGTGTAATATATATATATATATATCATTTCTTTCAATGATCTTATGATATTATTTTTATCATGCTAGGTTAATGACAGTAAAAATCATGTTGATGGGCGCTTAAAGGACCTATCATATGGCCTTGGGAATAAAGTTAAATGTTATAAGGGCTACTTTGTGAATGGGTACAGATTTTACACCAAAGAATATGGAAAGGATAAAGAACCTTCAACAGTGGTGTGTGCATTAAGGGAAGCAGTCACAATGACTTTGAGAGTGACTATTATGGGATGTTGGTTGACATCATCGAGTTAGACTATTTTGGTATTGGTAATAAAGTAGTGTTATTCAAATGTGACTGGTATGATACGAATAAGGGTATGAAAGTGCACCCTCAACATGGCCTCGTTGAGATCAATTACAGACTAAGACTTCCAACCAATGATCCTTTTTTGTATTAGCTCAACAAGCACATCAGGTGTTCTACACTGGTTACCCAGGTAAGAAGAAGAATCGAAGATTGTGGTGGGCAGTAATTAAGACGAAAGCTAGAGGTAGATTCCCTCCTAGTGGGACAGAAGTAAATTTTCTTGATTTTTATCAAGAAGAGAACCACAGGATTCCTACCCCAATCTCAATGACAGATGAGCTTGATGATCCAGACATTTTTGGTTGGTGTTAATAGAGATGCAGAAGAAATTGATGCAGTAGAAATTGAGTTGATAGCTAACCAAATGGAAGATGACTTTGAGGATGAAGAAGAAGATTTTGAAGATGAACAAACTGAGGAAGAGGAGCATGAGGCTGAGGAAGATTAAAATATAACATGCATATTTATGAATGCTAATATAACTAATTTTAGACTTATAAATTATAATTGTGCAGACATGGGAAAGAGCAAAGGGAAAGCAACAGGTCCACTGATTGCTCTTTACTTTGATTGAATTTGTTGACATTCATATTGGAAAATAACTATAACTTTTTATTGTTGTGCAGCTATGGCCAAGAGAAAAGAAAAACCAACAGGTAATGGAAAAGCAGCTTTAGTACTAGCTGCTACTCAATCTCGAGCTGCTACTCAAGTTCCTCCCCAACTTCGCAGATTGCCTGAGCATGTCGAGTAATGTCATGATGATGATGACTACATCCCTGATGAGGACATGGATGAAGAGGTGGATACAAATGAAGAAATAAATGATCAGACGAATGGTGCAGTGTAAAATCATGAGGATGCAATGAATGAGGATCAGATGAATGATGAACTTGGGGCTGATCCAAGACAGAGTAATGGCCGAGAGCCAATCCTTAAAGCCCCTGTTGATACAAATGGAAAAGTGATTGTTAGGTGCACAAGAGGAATGTATGAAATATCACTTTCTTCCATCACTAACTTGTTTATGTGTTTGTTGCATTTAAAGTATTTAGTTTATTTTCTAATGAATATTTTTTAAATTGCAGGTTTCTTGATTATGAAGTCAGCCACAAAGCTGTTGCTATCATGCGCCAATTTTTCAATGGTCCTTGGTTGTCATGGAGGGAGGTCCCTGCACATGCTAAAGTTGGAATGTGGAACAAGTTTGAGGTGATGTAATTAATTTATATTTTTATCATTAACTTTTGCCCTTGTTACACTTGCCAATTAGTAAGTCTGATTACTTGCGACCTATATATTGTTAGGAGATACACACAATTCTTCCAGGACAATTGCATCATGTGCATCAAGTTTGGAACAAGCATTGTCAGCGACGGTTGACAACCTCATTAGGGAGGGTCAGAAGCCAAAAGCTTGTGGAATCAAAAGGAGATTTAAATAGAGCCCATGATAAACCCCCTAATTGGATCTATAGAGAAAATTGGAATAAGCTAATTGATATTTGGATTTCCCCAGAATGGAAGAAGAAATCAGAAGCCAACAAAAAAAATATAGAAACACCATGAAGAATGGTAGCATCTCTAAAACACTGTGGAGGATCAATCGCATTTGTCAATCATGACGAACGACTAGTACACATCTTTATTCAATTAGATTTCTATAATAATTTTCATATTATTGTTCAATCATCTCAAATCAGCCCATTATATGTTAATGAATTTTTTCTTTTCTCTTTTGTAGAAAATAAAGCTCGGTAAGGAGCCAACAATAGTTGAATCTTTTAATCGGACGCATAAGACAAAGCAAGGCATGGGAGGATATGTGGATAAGAGAAATGAAGCTGTCATGGTAAGTACAATTTTTTTATGATTCATAAATATTATTGAGCTTGCTCATGTTTATCTCTTATTTGATCCACCATAATGTTTTTCTCTTCTTTCAAATCAACTGGCAGACAAAGTATTCAGCTGAATACTCCAAAAAATATGATGATGCCTCCACCTCAGATGCTCCACCACGTGATTATGACTTGTGGTTTGAGGCAACTGGTGTCCCAACTCATGGCCATGTCTATGGCTTTAGTCCCCTGGAGGATCTTACTGGAATTATTGGGCAATCATCATCCTCTTCCGCCTCTACAAGTCAAGCTCCAGAGTTGTACATGCGTGAAGACCTTCTAGGTATTCTTGAGCACGAAAAAAAAATGGCAAGACGAAGTTCTTCAAAAGATGAGAGAAGAGATTGGCTTTGGACCCAGGCATGCAGATCAGGGGAGTAATGGTGATTCTGGTTCTGCTGATCATGCTTCATTGTGATTGCTTTTGCCTTAGATGATAGGTCTTTGCATTCGTAGGAGGAATGAAATCTCTGTTGATCTCTATGACATACTTTTGGATTTTGATTTTGATGGATTTAGGACATGTTGATGCCTATTTTGAATGACATGTTACATAACTTTTGCATAATGTTAAATGCCTTTGATATTACTGATATTATTATTATTATTATTATTATTATTATGAGCCAATCAATGTACCAAATGAACCAGGTTATTGGAATGTGATTAGTGACCAAATTTGGTTTACTAAATTGTTTACCAAGTATTGTGACGAGCAGCCATAAACTTAGTGACAGAATTTTGGTTACGAAAAATTGATTTTGCTCAGTGAGTTGTGACAAATTAGCGACGGTAACCTTATCACTAGGTCAGTGACGGGATTAATGACAAATTTAGTGATAAAATTTATGATCATGTCTGTGACGACTAAATCTATCACTGAAGGTTGTGACAGATCAGTGACCCAACTTGTGACCGAAATCTGTGACAAATCAGTGACAAGTTATCTTCGTCACTAACTCAGGGGACTGGTTAGTGACGAAAAATACGTAATTTCTTAAATATTTAATTTTTAGATTTGTACGACTTAGTAACGGCGGTTCTGTCACGAAGTTTCGTGACGGGAATCGCTGCCATCACCGAGAATTTAGTGACGCGTGTTTTTGTTATCAATTCAGTGACGGGAGTGTTGGGAATTGTATCCTAAATGTCAATCGTCAGCATATTGATGATTGAATTTTGTAAATAAATTGGACAAATTAATAAAGTATTATTTGGCATTATTCATCATTTCATCTTCAAATGAACTCTTATATGATGAAGTCCCTTAGGACTTATGTTATGATAAAGGAGGATTTATCCTTGAGTCCTTAAACTTGTTCGCGACCAAATATATGTTGTTACTAGGACGACAACATTATCGAGATTAGGTCGTTGTGTGACATATACGTTGGTTGTCCTCTTAACCAAGGAGTGTGGAGACACTGGTATGCCATACAGGTGAAGTGTAGGAGTACATTTCACTGAACGTGACCAATTCCGGAACGCTCTACTGTCAAGAGATGTTCCGAGTGGATATGGGTATAAGTTTGACCCTCTGACCTGAGATCGCAACCTGTGACTAGCAAGCAACTCACTGTACTTTGGTACCGGACTACCTGAATTTCTGATTCAGTGACGGAAGGTCACTGGGTGCAATCAAGTACTTGCGTAGTCAGTTGTGAGTCGAGATGGAATTGACGCCTCCTGGAAACAAAAGATAATGTCTTGTGATTAATTAGCAAAATCTTGGCCAAGGTAATCCCAGTGAGGAGTCACGGGATATCTAAAGTTAATCACATAATGGATGTACTAATTATAGGGTTGACAGTGAGCTCTAAGTCATCCTGGCATTAGGAGTCAAAGGGATTGAATTATACAGTAACCATAGTCCAGGGTTCCAGAATATTTGCTTCGCATATATTCGGCCTATCCGGACGTCGGGTACCATTGCTAGATGGTCACATCGATTAGTATAGGAAGACGTTCCTATACTACCGGCTTAGGTTCGAACCTATGAGGTCACACGCATAGAAGTTTCTAGGTTGATCAAATGGCTGATTGATGATTAAGAATCATTCAGGGGTAATTTGGTCAATTCGATTGACAAATTATCCTAAGCAAAAGTTGCATTAAATAATTATTGAATTATTTGAGGATTAATTATCAATTAGATTGCTAATGAACTCAATTTGATTGAGTAAATTGGGCTTAGGTTGAGCCAAATTGAATAGGATTCAATTTGGGTTGCATCAGGGTTTTACCTAATTGAATTGGGTTCAACCCAAGTAGATTGAGCTTGACCCAATTGATGGGACTTGACCCAATTGGATTGGGCTTGATCCAAATCAATTAGAAGACCTTATTTGATGAGGATTTATGAGTCCAAATAATAAGAATTGGATAAGAAGAAGAATCCCTAAATTTTAGGAACCCATCCTTATCTTCTTGGAGAAGAATGACACCTTAATTTATTCCCAATATTTTCTATGCCTATCCTCTTTATTTTTAGCCAAAAATTGGCGTGATAAGAGACAAGGCGTGGGGCCTATAATTCCTATAAAAATGGCGCCTTAAATCTTTTTAGAAAGATTTAGATGAATTTCCTAATTTGTAGGGATTGCATGGTGCATGAAATAGGGTGGTCTGCGGCTGAACTTTGGAGCGCATGAATTCCTATCTTTTAGGGGATCCAAATGCACAAATTTGGATATGTTTATCTCCTCTTAGCTGTCAAACCACCAGAATTTTTTGAGAATTTTATCAGCCAAATTAGTTGGCTAAATTAGGTGTGATACGTGGGGGGATCTTTTTGGCTATAAAAGACCCCCATGCCTTGGGTTGAATATATACCATATTTAGAGGTTTCAAAAAAATTCTGAAAAAATTCCGTGAGGGCCTCCATCCCTTCTTCTCCTTCCTCCTCACGTCCATCCTCCATCTCCTTGAAGAACAATCAAAGGTTGAGTGTTTAGAAGGAGAAAGCTTCAGCCATTGCTGCGTTCCTGCGCGAGCTAGCACTCCCGCGGAAGACGATCTACCTAGGGCTTCGCGTGTACTTCTCATAGAGGCCATTCATGTGCGTGGCTGTGAAGTCAAGGATCAGATCCATAAGTTCTTCCATCATAAAAGGTATTAATCCCACATCAATATTTTATTTTGGAGTCAGGATCTAGGTCTGATTCCCCGAGGTTTTACCCTCCTTTGGGGCTCCTCACGGAGTTATCTCCAGAATCCATTCGATGGATATTCGAAGATTAATCGGAATAGAGTTCTTAAGTTTCAGATCTGATAGTTAATCATGCATGAAAGTTTTAGCATAATTGTTTAAACGATTCCGGCATAATCCTATGTGTTCTTAAGGTGCTGATTTCTAGATTTGATCTTGTAAGCATGCATGAATTAAATTGTTTGATTCGATTTTTTTGCTGCGTTTTAAAACTTAAAAAGAACTATGTATGGCTTGATCCCCCTTATGAAGGGGTACGTAGGCAACCCGATCAGGTTCAGCCATGGTTTAAAAAAAAAAAAAATCAGCATGCTTAACACCGAAGAACCTAGGATCCCCTTTCAGTGGTATCAGAGCAAAGGTCAAGAGTTTGTGACCGATCTTCGGGAACTCTCAGGGCATGATCGTGTGACGAAGCGTGGCTCTCCGTTCGGAGGCATATAGAGATGCGTGCTCTGATAGGTATACATGGGTGTCACCCTATTTTTAATGGGACCAAACCCATGTAGGAGTGGAGACTCCCACTAACAATGGTATCAGAGCCAGGTCTCATGTTTAAACTTTTATGTTTTAATTTTTGCAATTAAATCTGAAATCATGAGCATGCTTAGATTAGATCTAAAGTATTTTTTATGATTGATTTAATTGCTGATTATGCATGATTAACTAGATCTGAAATTTTGAATGCGTATGATGCATGTTTGTGTTAAGATTTGTAACATAAATAAATCTGAAGTCATAATATTGTTTAGATTAGATCTAAATAAAATTTATGATTCATATGATTTCTGATTTTAATGAACAAATCAGATCTAAAAATAAAAAGTGAAAAAAACAAATACATAAGATGTATGTTGTTTGTATTAATTCATGTGTTATGTTATTGATGCATGAACATTAAATATAATGACTTAAACATGAATTAAATCTGATTACATGTGATTAATTACAAAAACTCAGATATGAAAATATGTTTTAAGAACTGAAAGATTGTAATTAATATGTAATTAAAAAGAAATATGCAATGATCAAAACTTTCATAAGTCTAAACTTAATTGAGAATTAAGTGTTCTGAAATAGAATTGTAACTCAATTAATTGACATTGCATAATTCTTTGGGCATATGGATTAGCTTGAATCAAGTTCCTAGGATTGGGTTAGACCTAAGGTTAGAATCATACATGGACAAATAGAATTAATTGATCAAATCTAATTAAGTAGTAACTAGATTAGGTCAAGAAAATTCTAGATCAATTTACAATAGTTGTAGATGGATCAAGTCCATATCTTTGATTAGACCAAGATGGAACTTGATTTAGGCCTGCAGAGGTGTAGACCGAGTCATTTGGAGTAATCAAATCGAAATTGATTAACCAGTCGGTGTTCTAAGGTAAGTTTGGCAGTTTTGACCGGTGGTTTTTAATTGGGAGCTACTCGCACTGATTCGTCTTTGTCGAGTTAATGGCATATTTCTTCCACCGATCTCACTTACCTGGCCGACATGGTCATCACATTTTGATTGGATCACTTAATGATTCGAGTTAGCCCATGCCTATAAGAAAAATCAGTTTGACTGATTTAGGTGCCTCCTTAACCGGTTTGAGTCTAATCTGATTTGGTGAAGTCAGTGGGAGAAATTAGGACTAACCGGATCTTCTTATCTATCCTAATTAAGAAATCCTCTAAAATTATTAGGTCCTTAAAATGAAATGGTTATGGAGATAACTAGGTCATAGCCTCCCATTAAGTTGGGTGATAATGGGTCCAATGTTTTGATAATTATTGGAGGTGCGACACGCCTGGTACTTATCAAGCATTGAAATTGTCATTCAATATATGATGAGTTAAGTGTACCTTCAATAGGCGGTCAGGTGAGCCGAGCCACACTCGGGGCTTGGTCGGTCTATTAGTTGATTAGACTTAACCCTATCATTTAATGGTTGGACCTGACTAGGGTATTCGGTGGAGGCGCCACACGCCTGCCGAAGAACCTAGGGCAAAATTATCACTAGAAGTTGCTTGGTGAAGCAACTGGTTTAGAACCTACCAATAGGTGCATATGGGTTAGCCGAGCCACACTCGGGCCTATATGCGATCTATTGGGTTCTAGTGCCCACTAAAGAATTAGGAGTAATTTTTCGAATTGGAGGTAGAGGCTACCAATTTGTATAAAATAGTGGAGTACCTTTAGACTAAAGTCCAAGTCTAATGTGTTTAGTCAATTCATATACTAATAGCCAAATTTTCTTTTATACAGAAATGGCTACTAATTTGTCACTTCGCTCATTATTGGATAATGACAAGTGACTGGTCCCAACTTCAATAATTGGTATAGAAAATTGAAAATTGTGCTAGAGCATGAATGGATCCTTTATGTGATAACAGATCCGGCACCTGAGCAGCCCGCTGCTAATGCACGGGGTACAGTCAGAGACACTTATCAGAAGTGTTTCAGTGATCATATCACTGTCCGTTGCATTATGCTCGCTGCAATGAATGATGAGTTTAGTAGGCATTTTGAGAATGCGCAGCCGGAAGACATCATTCAAGTGTTGAATGAATCTTTCGGTATTCCTGATGATGTTGAAAGGCACAAGACTAGTTGTGCTATTTTCAGCGCACGTATGAAGGATAGGGCTTCGGTGACCGATCATGTATTGTACATAATTGAGTTAATTGAGCGCCTAGGCACTTTCGGATCTCCCCTACATGATCAATTGGGGAAGGATGCTATACTGAATTCTCTTCTTAGTTCATACTGCCCATTTCTCACCAACTTTCGTATGATGAAACTGGTAGTAAATTATCACCAATTATTGGGTTTACTACAAACTTTTGAGAAGGATCACCAACTCCTAAAAGGGTTGGTGAATTTAGTGGGAGGTTCATCCAGAGGTCGTGGTACCTTTAAGAAAAAAAAAGAAAAAAAGAAAAATAAGAATCAAAAGAAAAAGGTGCAACGTGCTAAGCCAAGTCAGACCAAAAAGATTAAGGCTGACCACAATCTGGCAGAATGCTTCTATTGTAAGAAGCAGGGGCATTGGAAGAGAAATTGTCCTCAGTACCTTACCTCACTTGACCCGAACAGGCCAAGCAAGAGAAAAGAGCAATCAGTTGCTGATCAAGGTATTGATATGATAACACCTTGTAATTTCTCTATGTGATAATTCGACCTGGGTATTAGATACTGGAAGTCCATTTAATATATGCAATTCGTTGCAAGGACTTCAGGTCAATGAGAGATTTGAAAAGAGCGAGAGATTCCTGAATGTTGGAGATGGAAGATCTGTTCCAGTTCTAGCTTTAGGAAATTTCAAACTTGTTTTCAATTCTCATATAGTTGTCTTGAGTGATTGTCACTATTGTCCTACATTCTTATTGAATGTAATTTCCGTAGGCCTTTTGGCCATGAACGGTTATGAAATTTCAATAAAGAAATGTTCTTGTGATATCATTATGAATGGTGTTACTGTAATGGCATCTACTTGTTATCACAACCTGTTAATGTAATGTACACGTCAAGTAAGCGTCCTAGAATAGATAATATCACGGATGTCTACCTTTGGCATCATAGGCTAGGTCATATTAACAAGAACAGGATGAACAGGTTAAGTAAAGAGGAAATCCTCAATGTTAATGATTGTGAATCATTAATAACCTGTGAGTCATGTCTTCTTGGTAAGATGACCAAATCACCTTTTACCGAAAAAGATGAATGAGCCAGTGATTTATTGACCCTTGTACATTCTGATGTATGTGGGCCAATGAGCACAAATGCTAGAGGTGGGTATTCATATTTCATTACGTTTACAGACGACCTTTCTAGGTATGGTTATGTCTATTTAATGAGACATAAATCTGAATCATTTGAAATGTTCAAATTATATCGTAATGAAGTAAAAAACAAACTAGAAAGAGTATTAAAACTCTTCGATCAGATCGAGGAGGCGAATACCTTTCCAATGAGTTTTTGACATATTTAGGAGAAAATGGATTCTCTCCCAATGGACTCCTCCTGGTACACCACAGTATAACGGTGTATCAGAAAGAAGAAATCGAACTCTGTTAGACATGGTTCGATCCATGATGGGGTTTGCGAGTCTGCTCATATCCTTTTGGGATATGCACTTGAGTCAGCCTGCTACATTCTAAATAAAGTTCCAAGTAAGTCTGTAAATAAAACACCACATGAGATGTGGATTGGACGTAAGCCGATGCTCTCTCACCTTAGGGTTTGGGGGTGTCCAACGTGTTAGATGTATGCCCTAGAAGCCAATTTGGCTGACACATTGTTGATTCTAGGGATATAAGTTTGTACTTGACTGTTTATTATTGAATGCATCTTTTCATTCATATTATTTATGTGTCTATAAATCGTCCAAGGAATTAATAAGATGATGATACATATTCTCAAGAGTTGAGAATTTGAGCCATGTATCATTGGTGATTAATTTCTAAATGCTCCTGATCAATGGATCATCACGAGAACGGTGATCGATCCGATCAGTGCACAGATCACTTTCCTTCTGGATGGACGAGACTTGAGTCCACAGTGTAGGAACACTGAAGTGATAGTGCAGGTGCTTGTTAGAGAACAAGGGTACTGAGCGTGACCAAGACAAGAAGTCACTTGGATGTCTATCCACTCGTCAGTGACTTGCTTGATGTTGCAGTAGTGTGACTGGTCCTTTGACCTGCGGTGCTTCGGCTACTCACAGTGAGGTTATTGTAGTTTGACTGCACACATACATGGTCTCTAGCCATATGGGTCCATGCAGTGTAGATTGGCTGCAGTAAGTTCACTGTAGGAGTAGGGTATGCACCTATAAGGAATCTATCGACCTTGATAGAAGAGGAGTGATCCTATGTGATTTGTTAGACTGAGTTCTAAGACCTTGGCCAGGGCAGTAATATAAAGTGAAAAAAGAGTTTTCCACAATCGAATTCAAGTCGAATAAATCTTGACATATGACAGACGATGGGGTTTGACGAGTTGTCCATGACCTCCGTCCTGTAGGGATCCACGATAGTAGGACTGTATCACATGTTAACTGCACCTAGAGGTTCATCTTTCTATTCTACTGGGTAGCCACTACATGCTGCTAGGTGTCACTGGTGGATGGTGGGACTCACAGGGATTATCTCGATGATCGATAAACCCTAATGAGTAGAGTTGGAATCGTTCCAACCCATTGAAAGGAGTTTTCAATGATATAGTGATAGAGATCACAATATATCTCACTACCAGTCAGAGTAGAACCTATGGGGTCACACACACTAGAAGTATTAACCGATCCGATGGTTGAAAAGTGATTATGAATCACAAGTAATCAATTTGATTGATAAGAAGTTGAAGAAGGAACAAAGGGAATTAATTAATTGGACTTAAAACAAGAGTCCTACTTCGGGTAGGATTCCTAGAGTCCTAATTGGATTAGGACTGGGAATCCTAGTTGGAGTAGGACTGGGATTCCTACTTGGAATAGGATTCCAAAATCCTAATGAGATTAGGAGTTTTTAATTAAAATTGGATTTCTACTTGGAGTAGGATTCCCAAGAGTCCTAATCGGATTAGGACTCCGAATTTAAATTAGAGTCCTAATTGGATTAGGACTAGAATTAAACAAATCCTAATTGGATTAGGATTCCTTAAGTCTAAATTAATTATTAATCTAATGAATCAACATGACTCCTAATTGGATTAGGATTGAAGAGTTCATTGAGTCATGGTTCATTCAAGTCCTAATTGGATTAGGACTAGAATAGATTGAACCCAATTTGGCTAATCCTAATTAGATAGGACTAACCATGAAAAGGGCACCTAATCCTCTTTGGAAGAGGATTAGGTTAACCAAGTAAGAGGGGCATCAGCCCCTCTCCAATTGGTATAGGGCGACAAGAAGAGAGAAGGGGCCGGCGCTCCAAAGAAAGAAAGTAGTCAAGGGCTCCTAACTTGTAGGAGCCTTGATGCTTATAAAAGGGACCTAGGGCCGGCGCGCCTAGGGTGTGCTCTCTTCCTCCTCTTGCTGCCGCCACCAGCCCCTCTCCTCCCTTGGTTCAGCCGCAAGCAAGGAAGAAGCTCTCCAAGTGTTGGCGGGCCTCCTCCCCTTCCCTTCCTTCATCCAACGCAAGGAAGAAAAGAAGGCCTGCGTGGGGGATTCTTCTTCTTCCTCTTCTTCATCCTTCTTCTTCCTCCTCTCAAGCACAATCAAGGGTTGATTGAAAGAGAGGAGATCAGCCATCAAAAGAAGTCTTTGCAAGGAAGCTAGCACCTCGGAAGAACAAGAAAGATTTGATCGATCCTCTACTTTGTGTGGATACCCGTAGAGCCGGACTTTGAACGGCTTCAAGCGAACCCTCTTCCAAAACACGAATTCAGATTTGCGGTGATCATCTACCCGCGCAAGGTGAAGATCTGATCTTCCTAATGGTTTAAACGTTTTAATTCTTACCTAATTACGAAAGGTCTCGAAACAACGTTCATGCGATGACGTTGATCCCGCACATGCCCCCTTTCCGCTGCCATCTGATTTTTGTCTTGAAATATCAGCGGCATGGGCGGGTTCCCAACACAACGTACGTCAAACATTGAAAATAGACAAACTTGAACCCAAGTCTGACAAATGTTTCTTTGTTGGTTATCCTAAAGAAACTAAAGGAATATACTTCTACTTTGCTGAAGAACAAAAGTTGTTCGTAAGCAATAGAGCTGTTTTCTTAGAGAAAGAATCCTTAGTGAAGGAACTAAAAGCTCTAATGGTTGAGCTTAAGAAAGTTCAACATGTAGAAGATCCGACACCATCTACTGAACCAGTTGAGTCAGATTTGATTAGATCAGGATCCAGAACCATATTAAATGCACCATTAAGGCGATCGGATAGAGTACCACGTCAGCCGGACAGATACTACGGTTTCTTGCGTCCGGGACGGGGATCCTATCGAACTTGATGAAAACGATTGAGGATCCGATCACATATATGGATGCAATGCAGAGGTATGACTCTGATAAATGGCTTGGAGCCATGCAATCCGAAATGAAATCCATGAAGGTCAATGATGTTTGGACATTAGTTGACCCACCCGAAGGAATTAAACCCATAGGGTGAAATGGATATCAAAAGGAAAACGGGGGCGCAGACGGAAAGGTAGAGACCTATAAAGCCCGTCTGGTTGCCAAGGGTTATCGTCAATGTTATGGTATTGACTATGACGAGACGTTTCCTCCTTGTGGCAATGCTAAAGTCCATTCGGATTGTGCTTGCGATAGCAGCACATTTAGACTATGAAATCTGGCAAATGGATGTAAAGACCGCATTTCTAAATAGAGATTTAGAAGAGAAAGTGTATATGATACAACCTGAAGGTTTTACATCTGCAGATGAGTCTAAAGTGTGCAAGCTTCAAAATCCATTTATGGATTAAAGCAAGCTTCACGGAGTTGGAATATACGTTTTGATAAGGTATCAAACATATGGCTTCATTAAGAATGAAGGAAGAACCTTGCATTTATAAATGGGCAAATGGTTCAGTTTATCATATTTCTTGTTTTGTATGTGGATGACATTCTTTTAATCGGAATGACATTCCTGCATTACAAGAAATAAAGGTTTAGCTATCATCTCAATTTGCCATGAAGGATTTGGGAGAAGCATCTTACATCCTAGGGATGAAGATCTATAGAGATAGATCTAGAAGATTACTTGGATTATCCCAATCCACATACATTGATACTATACTGAAGAGGTTCAGTATGATTATTCTAAGAAAGGCTATCTTCCGATTGGCCATGGAATTAATCTCTCTAAAAGGGATTGTCCGACAACCCCTCAGAAAGAGAGAGTATGGATAGAATTCCATATGCTTCGGCAGTGGGATCTATAATGTATGCCATGACATGTACTAGACCAGACGTGGCATACTTACTAGGAGTAGTGAGCAGATACCAGTCTGATCCAGGTAGCAACCACTGAAAGGTTGTAAAAACCATCCTTAAGTATTTGAGAAATACTAAAAATCAGTGGCTTGTCTACGGTGATTCTGACTTAAAACTTGAGGGATATACCGATTCAAGTTTTCAGTCAGATCAAGATGATAGCAAGAGCGTGTCGGGATATATCTTCACTCTTAAGGGTGGTGCTATCTGCTGGAAGAGTTCCAAGCAGCACACAGTGGCGGATTCTACAGAAAATTGAAACAAAAGAAAATATGGCTGACCCATTTACCAAAGTCCTCGGCATCAAAGAGTTCAACAAATACAAGTCGAAGATGGGTATTAGATACTGTGCCGATTGGCTTTAGGCTAAGTGGGAGTTGTTGGGAATTGTATCCTAAATGTCAATCGTCAGCATATTGATGATTGAATTTTGTAAATAAATTGATAAATTAATAAAGTATTATTTGGCATTATTCATCATTTCATCTTCAAATGAACTCTTATATGATGAAGTCCTTAGGACTTATGTTATGATAAAGGAGGATTTATCCTTGAGTCCTTAAACTTGTTCGCGACCAAATGATATGTTGTTACTAGGACGACAACATTATCGAGATTAGGTCGTTGTGTGACATATACGTTGGTTGTCCTCTTAACCAAGGAGTGTGGAGACACTGGTATGCCATACAGGTGAAGTGTAGGAGTACATTTCACTGAACGTGACCAATTCCGGAATGCTCTACTGTCAAGAGATGTTCCGAGTGGATATGGGTATAAGTTTGACCCTCTGACCTGAGATCGCAACCTGTGACTAGCAAGCAACTCACTGTACTTTGGTACCGGACTACCTGAATTTCTAATTCAGTGACGGAAGGTCACTGGGTGCAGTCAAGTACTTGCGTAGTCAGTTGTGAGTCGAGATGGAATTGACGCCTCCTGGAAACAGAAGATATGTCTTGTGATTAATTTAGCAAAACCTTGGCCAGGGTAATCCCAGTGAGGAGTCACGGGATATCTAAAGTTAATCACATAATGGATGTACTAATTATAGGGTTGACAGTGAGCTCTAAGTCATCCTGGCATTAGGAGTCAAAGGGATTGAATTATACAGTAACCATAGTCCAGGGTTCCAGAATATTTGCTTCGCATATATTCGGCCAATCCGGACGTCGGGTACCATTGCTAGATGGTCACATCGATTAGTATAGGAAGACGTTTCTATACTACCGGCTTAGGTTCGAACCTATGAGGTCACACGCATAGAAGTTTCTAGGTTGATCAAATGGCTGATTGATGATTAAGAATCATTCAGGGATAATTTGGTCAATTCGATTGACAATTATCCTAAGCAAAAGTTGCATTAAAATAATTATTGAATTATTTGAGGATTAATTATCAATTAGATTGCTAATGAACTCAATTTGATTGAGTAAATTGGGCTTAGGTTGAGCCAAATTGAATAGGATTCATTTGGGCTGCATCAGGATTTTACCTAATTGGATTGGGTTCAACCCAAGTAGATTGAGCTTGACCCAATTGATGGGACTTGACCCAATTGGATTTGGCTTGATCCAAATCAATTAGAAGACCTTATTTGATGAGGATTATGAGTCCAAATAATCAGAATTGGATAAGGAGAAGAATCCCTAAATTTTAGGAACCCATCCTTATCTTCTTGGAGAAGAATGACACCTTAATTTATTCCCAATATTTTCTATGCCTATCTCTTTATTTTTAGCCAAAAATTGGCGTGATAAGAGAGGAGGCGTAGGGCTATAATTACTATAATAATGGCGCCTTAAATCTTTTTAGAAAGATTTAGATGAATTTCCTAATTTGTAGGGATTGCATGGTGCATGAAATAGGGTGGTCTGCAGCTGAACTTTGGATGCATGAATTCCTATCTTTAGGGATCCAAAATGCACAAAATTTGGATATGTTTATCTCCTCTTAGCTGTCAAACCACCAGAATTTTTTGAGAATTTTATCAGCCAATTAGTTGGCTAAATTAGGTGTGATACGTGGGGGGATCTTTTGGCTATAAAAGACCCCCATGCCTTGGGTTCAATATATACCATATTTAGAGGTTTCAAAAAATTCTGAAAAATTCCCTGAGGGCCTCCATCCCTTCTTCTCCTTCTTCCTCACGTCCATCCTCCATCTCCTTGAAGAACAATCAAAGATTGAGTGTTTAGAAGGAGAAAGCTTCAGCCATTGCTGCATTCCTGCGCGAGCTAGCACTCCCGCGGAAGACGATCTACCTAGGGCTTCACATGTACTTCTCATAGAGGCCATTCGTGTGCGTGGCTGCGAAGTCAAGGATCAGATCCATAAGTTTCTTCCATCATAAAAGGTATTAATCCCACATCAATATTTTATTTTGGAGTCAGGGTCTAGGTCTGATTCCCCGAGGTTTTACCCTCCTTTGGGGCTCCTCACGGAGTTATCTCCAGAATCCATTGAATGGATATTCGGAGATTAATCGGAATAGAGTTCTTAAGTTTCAGATCTGATAGTTAATCATGCATGAAAGTTTTAGCATAATTGTTTAAACGATTCCGGCATAATCCTATGTGTTCTTAAGGTGCTGATTTCCAGATTTGATCTTGTAAGCATGCATGAATTAAATTGTTTGATTTGATTTTTCCGCTGCGTTTTAAAACTTAAAAAGAACTACGTATGGCTTGATCCCCCTTATGAAGGGGTACGTAGGCAACCCGATCAGGTTCAGCCATGGTTTTTTTAAAAAAAAAAATCAGCATGCTTAACACCGAAGAACCTAGGATCCCCTTTCAGTGGTATCAGAGCAAAGGTCCAAGAGTTGTGACCGATCTTCAGAAACTCTCAGGCGTGATCGTGGGACGAAGCGTGGCTCTCCGTCCGGAGGCATATAGAGATGCGTGCTCTGATAGGTATACATGGGTGTCATCCTATTTTTAATGGGACCAACCCTTGTAGGAGTGGAGACTCCCACTAACAGGGAGCTCCGATCACAAATTTCATATTAGTAACCAGAAACACGGTATAGTGACAGAAATCTCCGTCACTATACACGTGTTTTCTGGTAGTGTCACTCAGGAGAAAATTTTTTATATACTTGAAACCCCTGATCTTGGAGATCTAGGGGATGATGCTACAGAAGAGGAGGTTGCCACACATAAGATGTGGAAAAATGACAGTTTGACTATCAAATGTATCATACTTGCCTCTATGAGCAATGAATTACAGAAGCAACATAAAAGCATGGACACTCAATCCATACTTCTCAATTTAAAAGAGTTGTATGGAGAACAAAGCAGAACTGCTAGGTATGAGATATCTAAACAGTTGTTCCGTGCTAAAATGAATGAAGGAACTCCAGTGCAAAACCATGTTCTTATGGTTATAGACTTAATTACCAGATTAAGTCAATTAGGTTTTGCTATGGATAGTGAGCTCAGTCAGGATTTGATCCTGCAATCACTGCCTGATTCATTCTCTCAGTTTGTTGTGAATTTTCACATGAATAAGCTAAACACCTCCCTGCTCGAGCTGTTAAATATGCTCAAAACAGCTGAAGGCCATATTAAGAAGGATCAAGGTCCACTCCTTCTTATAGATAGCACCTCTAAGAGGAAATCGGGAAATAAGGGTTCTAAGAAAAGATTGAACCCTAAGAGCAGCATCAAAAAGAAAAAAGGAAAGAAAAACTCCGGATCAAGTACCTGTTTTCATTGCAACAAAGCTAGCCACTAGAAAGGAATTGCAAGAGTTTTCTTGCAAGTATGAAGACCGATGCAAGAGTTGCATCGAAGGTATGTTTATGTTACATGCCAACTTGTCATTAAGTTCTTCAAATTCAAATTCATGAGTATTGGATACCGGCTGTAGTTTTCACATTTGCAAATCTTTGCATGGACTACAAAAAATTAAAATTTTGAGGAAAGGTGACTTCGAGCTGTATGGCACTGGAGGAGAGTCCATCCAGGCTGAAGCTATTGGAACCTACAACTTGGAGTTGCTTCGGAAGAGCTCCTACAATTAGAAGATTGTTATTATATGCCTAAAATTATTAGAAATGTAATTTCCATTCCTTTGTTGTTAAAGAAAGATTTTGAAATTAATGGAAAGGGCAATGGTTGCTCTATTTATTTTTCTAATAAGCATCTTTGCAATGGCATTATGGAAAATGGTCTTCTTGTTTTATTACTTAATGACAATGTCTTTCATATTAATAAAAACAATAAAAGAAAGAGAGAGGAAGTGAATAATACCCTCCTTTGGCATTGCCGACTTGGTCACATAAGTGAATCAAGAATTAACAAGTTATACAAAGAAGAGTTCTTTGATCCTTATGATTATGAATCATTAGGAGCTTGTGAATCTTGTCTTATGGAAAAAATGACCAAGTCTCCATTCACTGGACATGAAGAAAGGGCAAGTGAGTTATTAGGACTTATACATATAGATGTATGTGGTCCTATGACAACTCCAGCTAGAGGTGGATACTCTTACTTCATCACATTCACTGATGATTTATCAAGGTTCGGATATGTGTATTGATGAGAGCACAAAAGTGCGATTTACACATCACTTAAATTAGTATTATTGCTAATAAATAATAATAAAAGTATTGCATTTATATTATATTTTTGTGGGGTGCAGGTGATTGTAAATCCAAACATAAATGTGCATTAGGTCCAAAAAGATGCACCACCGCGGATAACCAGCCAACCGTATGGGTCAACCCCAGTTGCACACTAGAAAGAGGCTAAGTTCAGCCGTCCAGTTCATTGCAACCGATTTTCAGTAGCCCGTGCATCTCATTTCGATGGAGCCCGCGTGCAACCCATCCTAGCGTGCATCCATATCTCACGCGTTGGAGCGCCTCCCAGCCATCCGCTCATCCCAAGCGTGAACCATGGCATCCGCAATCAGCATCCAAAGATCCGTCCGCCTCCTCCACAGCATCCCGTGAATGGTCCCAGCCAGCCGTGAAGCGTCCCAAGCATCCACGAAGCACCCGTTTCAGCCTATCCTCCTGCGAGCCACCCATGAAGCTCCATAGCATCCGCGAGTCCACGATCACCGCATCCGCTCACGCCGTCTGTGAAACCAGCGATCACCGCCTCCTCCACAGCGTCCGCGGCTTCATTTCTCCGCAATATCCCAGCCGTTAGCGAGCGTTGCCTCCTCCACAGCATCCCGTGAATCTTCCCAGCGGTCGTCCGGAAGAGATCGCGCCCCTCCACCTATTCCGCTTCACCTCCAATCCATTCACAAGCCTCCTTCACAACTTCTGCCCAAGCCCGTGATCAGCGCCTCCCATCAGCCCGCTTCTTCCTCCGTTCCAGCCATTCGTGAGCATCTCGGCACCATCCGCATCCCACGCATTCCCAGCGATTCTTCAGCTTATGGATCCTAGCAATTGCGTTCCATTTTGCTCTCCACGTGAAATCAGGGAACCGAGCGTTGTCAAGAGGGCTCTGGAGATCTATATGAAGGGGGAGCTCTCATTCGAAGGGGGGATTCCGAAAAGAAAGAAAGAAAACAGGGGGGATTGGGAAGAGGAGAACAGAGGAGCGTCGGGCTGCTGCAGAGTTTTCAAACAAAAAAAAAAGAGAAGAAGGAAACAGGGTATGCCCTGTTTCTGAAAAGAAAAAGAAAAAAAAAAGGAATAAGAGAGGGAAAGGCTAGTGTTTTTGTAATGGGAGGCTAATACCTTTGGTCAAGGGTGATGGAAGAACCCTTGATAATTTGCTTTCTTCAAGTAAATTCTGAACGATTATTTTCTTTGATTTACATCTATTATATGCTCTTGGTTCTTGCATACTTATTTGTTAGATAGATCTTGTACGGTTTATATTTATTGATGCATGGGTTGTTTCGATTTTTGATTTATCGTAGATGTAACCGGCACGATAAATACTTGAATGTTGTATTCATATTTTCAAAGTATATATTCCATGCTTAGAACTATTCTATCTAATTAATCCTTAATCAAGAATCACAAAAATTTAATTGTTGAAAATAACATTATCAAGGGGGAATCCAGATCCCTAGCCTTCTCTATATTCTTGAACGTTGTTTCATTATCTATTATTCTCTGCTTTTAATTTTTGAAGATCAACTAAAAATTACATCTAAAAATTACGCTAATAATCTATAGATCGTTCCCTGAGGAATCGACCTCGGACTTTCGAGTTATACTACTTGTGCGATTCTCCTGCACTTGGGAGAACAGTTTTATTTTGCACCAAGTTTTTGGCGCCGTTGCCGGAGAACGGCTGATTTATTAGTATAATTTTAGATTTAGTTTTACCTTAGTAGTTAGTATTTTTCTTTTGAAAAAAAAAATTAAATACATCTTTACTACTATTTTAATTCCCTGCACAGTCTGCATCAAACTCTGATATCATAAGAAATTAGCCGTCTGATTTGACTCAAATTTGGTCAGCTAGTGCAAGACACATTGTTCGATAATCTGAACGATCTGATTGATATTCTGAGATTTTTAAGATCATCAGATTAATATGAAACCTTGCTGCTTTCTACTTTGAATTTTCTGCATTTAATTTTTTTAGAATAAGAAATTTATTGTTATCATATCTTATTAACCCTTGTTGATAATGAAAATCGAAAAAAAAATAACTTTAAGAAAAGATCAAGTGTGATCATTCAAAATTAGAAAAAGAGGGAAAACCTAAATTTTAAAAATTTTAAATTTCAAATTTCAAATTTCAAATTTCAGACTTCAACTCATAAATTTTTTTTAAAAAAAATAAATAATTTGGCTTGATCACCTATTCAATGAAATTAATGTCATGTCATAAAACATAAAAAAAATCTCTTATTGTTGCATATAGTATAAGGCATCAGCATAAAATATTCTAAGGGCTGAACCCATTTAAAAGATAAGGTCGGGATTTCATCACTCGTCTTAGCCCAAAAATCACCCCAGTGCATAAATATCCTAAGCTTAACTAAATCAACTAGACGTTGGCCCTAAGGACATTCGAGCTCAATAGGACGAAGACCACCGAAAGTTGCACCAATTTCGCTCTGTGGCTTAGTTGATGTTAGGCAAGCTTTGTCCCTATAAGGGAGACAGTTCATCTGTTCGAGGCAAGTGGGTTTTAAGTGGGACCTTTGCGAACGCATCGTGACCCCTCCACTTACCTGGGAGCTTACCTGGTCAACTCGGTTCATTAGACCGGATTGGAGGCTTAGGTGCCCTCTTCAACCAGTTAGGAGCTGTCTAGAAATTTAAGAAAAATATTAGAAATGAGGTAATGTTTTGTTGCATGTTTGATTGTGAATAAGATTTTTATTTTAGGATGTCGTTTTAGGTATCTTAGTTGGTACTTATATTATTTTTTTTATTTTTTATTTTTTAAAAAAAAAATAAAAAAAAGAGAGGGAAATATTTTGCATGCTAAGTGGAATAGGGACGACACTGGTCGATTAAGTCGTACAACTTTAGATCATCCCTTAGGACATACCCCTGAAATTCCTTTCAATATCTCACACCTTGTGAGATGGCTGATTTAAATGAAGATGTGGGGAGTCCACAATCGAGAACGAAACCCCATGTTATGACTCTAAGGACAATACCTACAACCGGCTAGGACTAGTCAGCCTTCATGCATAATTTTTCTGATAATGTAGGACATTTTGACATCAAACCAGGGGTAATTCAATTGCTGCCTAAGTTCCACGGGTTAGAGTCCGAGAGTCCGTATCTTCATTTAAAGAATTTTGAAGATTGAGCATTACATTTAAAGTGCCAAATGTCACCGAGGATGTCCTCAAGTTGACATTGTTCCCTTCTCTCTAAAGGATAAGGCCAAAACATGCTAAACTCCTTGCGACCTAGATCAATAAGAACTTGGCAGATATGCAGAGAGAATTTTAAAGAAGTTCTTTCCCACACAAAGGACCAACTTTTAAAAAGACATATTAGCAATTTCCAACAAAAAGATAATGAAACATTTTATGAATTTGGAAAGATTTAAAGACCTTCTTCTCTCATGCCCTCATCACGGGTTCGAAACTTGGAGAACCATTAGCTTCTTTTATGAAGGTTATCTCCACAGTTGAAACAGTTTGTAGAGACCATGTGCAATGGTAGATTTTAGAAAAACAACCTGATGAGGCATGGGAGTATTTGGATTCCCTTGCTGAGACTGCCCAACTTTGGGAATACGGGGATAGAAACAACAGTTTTTGCCTAAGCCTACTAGCTCTGTACAGGGAGGCCTTTAAACCTCAGAACTGAGGATGATCTTCATGCTAAAATGGCAGCGCTCACTAGGAAGGTAGAGAAGATTGAGCTTAGAAGGCCGAGCCTATCAAAACTATAGAGGTTAGAACGAGTGTGTGGTATCTGCGATATGTCGGGTCATACCACTACAGATTGCCCACCATACCGGTATTCAAGAAGTCTTGCACGATCAAGCAATGCTATGAACTTCCTACCAAAAGTGTTGCCCAGATAGACAACCCAAGAGGGGGGGGGTGAATTGGGGTTTTAAATTAACTTACTAATTAAAACTTGTGGATGATTAACGAAATACTATAGCCAGTTATTTAATTAAAGCTAAGTGCTGGTGAGTAATGTTGTGGGGAAGAAGATGAGAGACATGCACTACAAACACAAAGTTTTATAGTGGTTCGAGCTACCCTTGCTTCCTACGTCCACTCCCAAGTCTCACTTGGGAATTTCACTATAACCCCTTGGATTACAGCCGGTTGTTTGCAAGCTCACAACCGAACTTGTTGTTTTACGAGCTCACAAAAACTCGGTCGGTTTTCCCAGGCTCACCGACTAGAACCAACCCCGATTGTTTTCCCGGGGCTCACAATCAAACCCTTACACTCGTTGGTTTTAAACCGGCTCACAACCAACCTTAATCCCCTTGATTCAATCCCCCGATTGAATCAAGTAAATACACGAGATAGAGAAAACAGAAAATAGCTTCTCAAAAGCAGATTTAAAACAATATAATCGTAAAGGAGTTAGAAAGCCCTCAAACGCTTTTAATGATGGTGAAGAGGTGTGGCTTCTGGAACTCCGGTCTCCTCTTGAAAGAGTGATCGACTTGAAAGCAGGAGGAGGAAGCTTTGAATGCTGGGAAGATGTTGGTGGAGCAGTAAATGCAGATCTTCCCTTTTTCTTGTTGAAGAGCACTTAGAGAGCTTGAAGACTTGAATGCTAGGAGTGGAATATGTGTCTCTACCTTGCTACAGTCTTCTGTGGCTATTTAAGTCAACCCCCACGGAAACTAGCCGTTACTCTACTTTTTCTGGCCGTTCTGCACACTCTGCGCAGCCTGACATGTGCCGTTGGTGGGTTGGAGTCGACTCGCGCGATCAGGAGTCGACTCGGCTTGTAGCAGGAGTCGACTCGAGCTTTTCCGGAGTGACTCGGCAACTGTTCCCAGTTTGAATTAAAGTTGCCGTCTTGACTGGGAGTCGACTCGTCTTGACCCGGAGTCGACTCGCCAACTTCTGGCGCTGACCTTGGCAATTTTGGAGTCGGCTCATCCTCTGTAGTCCGTGGATCCAAATTTTGAATTTTGTCCACTCGAGTCGACTCGACTGTCTGGGAGTCGACTCGAATCTCAGAGCCCGAACTCCCGATTCTCTGTCTTTTGGCTCATCCAGTCTTGGAGTCGACTCGAACTTCCTTGGAGTCGACTCGGCTCTCAGTTTCCGAAAGTTGGTCTTCTGCCTTTTGACGTGAAGCTTGTCTTGGAGTCGACTCGAGCTGTCTGGGAGTCGACTCGAATCTCAGAGGCAGTAACATGGTCTTCTGTCTGTCGATGGTCGCACAGTCTCGGAGTCGACTCGCGTACTGCGGGAGTCGACTCGAATCTCAGAGTCCATAAAACGCTCTCTGACTTTTTCTTTGTGTACCGCTGGGAGTCGACTCGCGTTCCACTGGAGTCGACTCGAATCTCAGAGTCCATAAAACGCTCTCTGACTTTTTCTGTGTGTACCGCTGGGAGTCGACTCGCATTCCACTGGAGTCGACTCGAATCTCAGACCTGAAAAACTGCTCTTCTGTCCTTCTGTCTGTTTTCAGTCGGAGTCGACTCGTACTGATCAGGAGTCGACTCGAGCTCGTGCCAGTGACCTTGATACGCTTGGAGTCGACTCGTGAAACTCGGGAGTCGACTCGTATCTCAGACATTGGTTCATGCAGACTTCTTAACTTATCCAAAATGCTATGAACCAAGTCTAGAGACACTTGGACAGGATTTTCACTGAAACACTCAATTGAATTCATTAGTAATCACAAGATATACTCAAATGCTTTGAGCTCATCAAAATCAAATGGGGTTTTAATCGATCACTCCACAATCTCCCCCTTTTTGATGATGACAAAACTTTGAGTATATGTAAAATGAGTTGCTCAGTAAATAATGAAATAAACTCCATAAATGAATTCAAATGTCTTTGATAATTTAATTTATCCAAGTTTGAAAGGAGTGAAACATTAAATTCGGAGTTTAAAGTTCCCCCTTTCATTTGGAATTATATAAGCCTTCATATTCTGGCAATCAATTGTTTGGCTTATATGACATTAATGATTTAGCTTGATTAAAATTCAGATTCTCCCCCTCAACATATGCATTCAACTATGTTTTGATTTTCTGAATTTCCTTTTAATGCTTTGAAATTTTTGAACTAAAATTTTTGTTTTTAGAGGGAAAATCTGTCAATTTGTTCTTGAGTAGGATTCAGCTAATCTCCGAATATCCTTGAATAGATTCTGGAGATTACTCCATTAGGAGCCCCAAAAGAGAGATAATGAGCCTCGAGGTACCGAATCCACTTAGAACAAATTTATGTGTGTTTTTAAGAGTTTATCGTTTTATTTATTTCCATTGATTTCTTTTACATATTTTTTAATATTTCTCCCCTTTTACATATTTTACACATTTCTCCCCCTTTTTGTCATCATACCAAAAAGGAGGTATCACACACAATCAATGGCACAAATGGCACAGTCAATCATCAAATGGCACAGAAATGAAGATAAGATGTCTACTCATTGTATTGATATGAAGGTGAATACATTTGAGCATACAATAGGTAAAGCAAGAACAATACAAAAGAAGACAAAACACAACTCAAAATCATCTATGACCTTCTCGAGGATGTGCCTCCCCCTCTCGAGGATACATCTCCTCCTCTGGAGGATGTAGCTCCCCCTCTCGAGGATACATCTCCTCCTCTGGAGGATGTAGCTCCTCCTCTCGAGGATGTGACTCCTCCTCTCAATCGGCTCTGCTCCATGAGGAGGGCGACTGCCTCTGTAACATGGCCCAGCTGCGTGATAATAGACGTGGTGGCTCTGCTATATGTAGTGGAGAGCTCAGTCACCGACGTCTGAAGCCCAGTCACCGAGGTCTGAAGTGCGTCCAGCTTGTCGATGAGCACATTCGACAAGCGCTCGGCCCCCTCGGTGGGTGGTGTGCATGTCACGGCGGATGTCATCCCGCATCCTCCTCGTGGTGCTCGTGACCTCGCTCATGTGTGGAACTGGGCCTGCACCAGGGTCCTAATGTTGTAGATCTCCTGCCGCACCTCAGCCGTCATGTCTGTCACGGCTGTCAAGGATGGGACCAGTGCTGAGGATGGAGTGGGTGCAGGAGTGGGAGCTGGCACGGAACCTCGGAGCTCCCGGAGCAGCTCGTCCCTCAAATCTCGGACGATCTCCTGCCGCAGCTCCCGGAGCTGCTCTGGATCAATACGGACCTCCATGGATGGTGGAGCTGAGGAGGAAGGTCCGGTAGAGGTTGGTAGGAGCAGGAGGAGTGGATGGAAGGTCTGGATGGTCTGGGGACTCTGGGTAGTCAGAATCTGGCTCAGGACTGGGTGATGGTCTGGTGGTCTGAGCGGTGAGAGTGGACTTCCTAACCCAGATCCCTTCTCTCTTCCGAAATCCCATCCTGTGCATGGTCCCCGTACCCAAGCGATCAGTCCATCGCAAGGCACGAGAGGGTTCCTTCTCAGGAATGGAAATTTCGTACTGCCTAAAGAGAAGAGTGAATAACATTCCGTATGGGAGGGAGAGCCTAGGTCTATCCAGGGGCTCACACATATACCTATAAATGAGCTTGGGGAAGTTGACCGGGGTGTCCTGAAGAATGTAAGACATAATAGCTAGGTCCCTCTCATTCACAAAATCAAATCTCCCTGTCTTAGGGAAGATGGACCTGGACAAAATGCTCAAAAGGATTCTCACTTCAATAGGAAGTGAGCTAGCAGATACCTCATCTAGGGGAGACTGAGGTGGATGCCCTAAGACGATCGTAAGGGCCTCAAATCTATCCTCAGGATGTGCAGGAGCCACCCTACTAATGGAAGGTGGAGGATATGGGCAATGAGGTCCTCTGTGACACGCAATGGGACACCTAATACCGTGCCCTCAATACCTCCATCTCCCCGATGGACGGTACTGTAGAACTCTTGAACTAGGCCAGGATAGGTGGGAAGGTCCAAGGTGAGGAAGTACTCTAGACCCTGGGCTCTAAGCCTATCGCCTATGGTGAATCCTTCCCGGGAGAGATAGTCGAAAGTGACATACCTCCCGGAGGTGACGGCCTTCCCGGCCAACGGCCTAACATGAACCACCCTAGGCGGGGAACGATCCGGAGGAGGTTGCCTCGTGGGATCGTGCCGCGCCTTGGAGCGCCGCTCGGGACCGCCACGGGACGGGACCTCTTTCTAACAACTCCCTTGCGAGGCATCTTGACCTAAACGAGATGAAAACCTAGAGAACGAAGAAGGATCGATAGAGGAAGCTCGGGACTGACCTGAAAAGACCTAGGAACGGACGGAAACTCAATGTCCGGCGAAGAATCGACGGGAAAAGGGCTTGGAGACGATCGAGGATGACCTAGGAGTCGGCTCTAGGGCTTTGTGAACAGTGGCGGCTTGAGAAAAAGTGTTTTGCGAAACGACAAACCTAGGGTTAAAAAGTCGGATCCCGACTGCGAGTCGACTCCCCTGAGTCGCGAGTCGACTCGACCTCGAGTCGACTCCAGAAAATGCGCGAGTCGACTCTCCTTATGCGCCTGTAGACTTCGAGTCGACTCCCGACAATGTGCGGGTCGACTCCCCCTTAGGAGCCGGCTCTGAAACTTACTCGAGTCGTCTCTAACCTTGGCACGTACTTAAAAATCATGCTATAACCGTGCCAAATGAGGGAAAATCACCTAGTTGGGATCTGATTTGATGATCATTGAATAGAAACTCTATTTTAACCTCATTTTAACCATCAAAATCAATTAATCTAGTGGAAACTCCCACTAGGATGGGTCAATCACTCCTAATCCCCTCCTTAGTACACTGAACCTCTCTTCACTTAGGGGTTTTGTGAAAATATCTGCTAATTGATTATCAGTACAAACAAATTGGAGAGTCACATCACCATTCAATACATGATCTCTTATGAAGTGATGTCTTATCTCAATGTGTTTAGTTCTTGAGTGTTGAATTGAATTTTTAGTTAGGTTTATGGCACTTGTATTATCACAATTAATGGAGATTTTATCTTGTTTAATGCCATAATCTTCTAATTGTTGTTTAATCCACAAGATTTGAGCACAACAACTCCCGGCTGCAACATATTCAGCTTCTGCAGTGGATAATGCAACCGAGTTTTGTTTCTTGCTAAAACCATGAGATTAGGTTTTCTCCTAGAAATTGACAAGACCCGCTGGTACTTTTTCTATCAAGCTTACATCCAGCGAAGTCTGAATCTGTGTACCCTATTAAGTTTAGGCTAGATTTTTTAGAGTACCACAGCCCTATGTTCTTAGTTCCTATTAAGTATTTAAAGATTCTCTTAACTGCCAGCTAGGTGTGATTCTTTAGGATTAGCCTGATATCTAGCACACATGCACACACTAAACATAATATCAGGCCTACTTGCAGTAAGATACAGTAAAGAACCTATCATACCTCTATAAAGTTTTTGATCTACAGATTTACCTGATTCATCTTGGTCTAACTTACATGATGAGCTCATGGGAGTGCTGATTGACTTGTTTCCCTCCATATCAAACTTCTTGAGCATCTCCTTGATATATTTGGCTTGATTGATGAAGATGCCTCCTTCAGATTGTTGATTTGAAGCCCGAGAAAGTAGTTCAGCTCTCCCATCATGCTCATCTCAAACTCACTCTGCATCAAAATCAGCAAATTCCTCGTAGAGGCGATTGTTAGTAGCACCGAAAATGATATCATCAACATAAATCTGTACTAATAACATATCCTTATTTTTCTTTTTCAGAAATAATGTTGTATCTACATTTCCCCTAGAGAATTCATGTTCTAATAGAAATTTACTAAGTCTCTCATACCATGCTCTAGGTGCTTGTTTTAGTCCATAAAGTGCTTTGTTCAGTTTATACACATGATTGGGGTATTGATGATTTTCAAAACCAGGAGGTTGTTCCACATATACCTCCTCATTAATAAACCCATTTAGAAAAGCACTTTTTACATCCATTTGATATAGCTTGAAGTCCTTAGAGCATGCATATGCTAATAATAGTCTAATAGCCTCAAGTCTAGCTACGGGAGCAAAGTTTCATCAAAGTCTTATACCTTCTTCTTGATTATAACCCTTTGCTACTAGTCTAGCCTTATTCCTTAATACATTCCATTTCATCTAGCTTATTTTTATATATCCATTTTGTACCTATAATTGGATATTCAGAAGGTCTCTCTACTAGATCCCACACTTTGTTTCTAGTAAATTGGTTTAGTTCTTCTTGCATTGCATTTATCCAATTTACATCATTTTCGGCTTCTTCTATATGTTTGGGCTCAAAGTGTGAAACAAAAGCTAGATGGTTATTCAAATTTCTAAGGGATGCTCTAGTCCTAACGGGTTGGGATGGATCATCTAGAATTAGTTTCTTAGGATGCCCATGAGCATACCTCCAAGCTTTAGTTAGCCCATGATCCACTATAGGCTCTTGGTTTGATGATTCTCCTTCAATCAATTTTTGATTATCATCTTGTAATCCCATCTCATCTATCTTTTCTTCAAGTATTTCAATATCATCATCAAGATTAACCTTCTTACTAGATGAGATGTCACTAGAGTCATCAAAACAACATGTATAGATTCTTCTATAACTAAGGTTCTTTTATTAAAGATTCTATGGGCTTTACTAGTTGTAGAATAACTAGGAATATTCCTTCATCAGATTTTGGATCAAATTTCCCTAGATTATCTTTCCCATTATTATGTACAAAACACCTATATCCGAAAACATGAAAATAGTTAACCTTTGGTTTTCTGTTTTTCCCACAGTTCATATGGTGTTTTCTTTAAGATGGGTCTTAATAGAACTCTATTTAATACATGGGCAAGAAGTATTAATGGCTTCTCCCCAAAAGTACTTAGGGAGGTTACTTTCACATAACATCGTTCTAGCCATTTCTCTAGGGTTCTATTTTTCCTTTCCACAACTCCATTTTGTTGTGGTGTCCTAGGTGCTGAGAAATTATGGATTATCCCCTTTTTACTATAAAATTCATCAAATAATTGATTTTCGAATTCGGTACCATGGGTCACTTCTAATAGCTATAACTGAGGATTCTCTAGCATTTGTTACTTCCTTATGGAACTTCTTAAACATAGAAAATGCTTGATCCTTATGCGCTAGAAACATGACCCATGTGTACCTAGAGTAATCATCTACTATAACTAGACCATATTTATTTCCACCTAGGCTTGTTGTTCTAGTTGGACCAAATAGGTCCATGTGTAGTAATTCTAGAGGCCTAGAAGTAGAGACACATTTTATGGATTTAAAAGAGTTTCTAGATTGTTTGCCAAATTGACATGCTTCACATATTTTGTTCTTTTCAAATTTTAATTTTGGCAAACCTATCACGGAGTCTCTTTTAACTAGTTTAGTTATTGTGTCCATGCTTGCCATGACCTAACTTACGGTGCCATAACCAACTAGCATCATTTTCTTTAGTTTCATTAACAACTAAACATTGGTTATGTTTTGTAAGGTCTTCTAGATCTACCACATATACATTTCCACGTTCTCACCCCTTTAAAAACTAAACTATTATCATTAGGATTTGTTATAATACATAGTGATGGTTTAAACATAACATCATTATCCTTTATCACATAATTGACTAATGCTTAACAAGTTATGCTTAAGACCATCAACATATCTAACATTATCTATAAAGGTAGAAGGGGTGATTTGAACTTTACCAATACCAATGATGTGACCTTGGTTGTTGTCTCCAAAAGTCACAGCACCTCCCCTTCTTAGCTTCAAGGGTGAAAAATTGATCTTTATCACCCGTCATGTGCCTTGAACAGCCACTATCCAAATACCAGCAGTTTTTGTTGACCTTGGCTGCAAGACACTCCTACACAAGCAAATCATGTCATCTTAGGTACCCAAGTTTTCTTGGGTCCTTCATGGTTAGTCAAGTTGGTTCCTTTTGGAACCCATACCCTTTTATTTTTTCTTTTAGTTTTACTTTTCCTAAAATTACATGCATTTGCTTTATGTCCTACTATTCCACAACAAAAGCAAGTTATTTTCTTAATTTTAGTTTTCCCAGCTTTAACAAAGAAGTTACTAAGAAGTTTTTGCTTATTCCTTGGTTTATACCCTAAACCCGCTTTATTAAATACGGCTCGTTGATTATTAAGTATCATGTTTAACTTTTCAGAACTATATGTGAATTTTTCAACTAAGGGTTTGTATTTGTTTAGTTCTTTAGTTAATGTCTGATTTTCGGTTTTTAGATCATTTAGCTCTTTAGTTAGATCCTTGTTTAAGACTTGTTTATGGTTTTTGAGATCTGAGAATTCCTTTGTTAGTTTCTCAATATCTTTCGTTAAGGTGTTAGTCTTCTTAATTAGGAGTTGGTTGCTTGTCTTAAGTTCTAGATTTTCTTTGGTGAGATTATCTTTATCCTTAATTAATGAATCATGCTTATGAATATAACTTTGGTTAGTTACTTTTAGTTCTCTGTTTTTAACATTTATATTCTTATACTCAATCATTAATTCATTGAACGCATCATAAAGTTCATCAAATGTAAAATCAAAATGCGTATCGAAAATTACCTCATTTTCGTTGGCCATGAAACAGAAATTGGCCTTCTCTTCTTGTTCTTCATCCGATGATGAAGATGATGCGTCGGAGTCCGATAGGGTGGTGACAAGTGCCTTCTTCTTCTTGTACTTACTCCCCTTCTTCAGTAAGGGGCACTCTGCTCTTATGTGTCCCGGCTTCTTGCACTCGTAACACCCAATCCCCTCATTTTCCCTTTCCTTACCTTTGTTTCTGCGGTAGGAATTTGAGGGACCTCTCCTTTGATGATACGTCTTCTTGTGGTTGATAAACTTCTTGAACTTGCGCACAAGAAGTGCCTCACCACCATCTTCCTCATCTTCTTCCTCTTCACTGCTACTGCTGCAAGACAGGTCCTTGTTAGAACAAGTAGATTTTAAAGCTATTACCTTTTCTTATGGGAGGACTCTTCCTCGTTGTGTTGTTTCATGGTAAGCTCATGCGTCATCAGGGATCCAAGGAGCTCTTCAAGTTGAAGCTTGTTCAAGTCTTTAGCTTCTTGGATCGCCGTCACCTTGGCTTCCCACGACCTTGGTAGACACCGAAGGATTTTCCTGACAAGTTCACTGTTAGTATAGTTCTTGCCAAGGCTTTTTAGGCCATTGACAATATCAGTAAACCTAGTGAACATGCTTGTGATTGTTTCATTTGAATCCATTTTAAATAGTTCATATTTATGAACCAAGATGTTTATTTTGGATTCCTTGACTTGATTCGTGCCCTCATGGGTCACTTCAAGTCTGTCCCAAATTTCTTTTGCAGAATTACAAGTTGAAACTCTATTGAATTCATTACGGTCTAAGGCACAATAAAACACATTCATTGCTTTAGAGTTTAGTTGTGCCTTCCTCATGTCATGTTCATCCCATCCGTTTCTAGTTTGGGTACCTTAACACCCTCTACATATGTGGATGGGATGTATGGGCCATTCACTACAATGGACCACATCTCATAGTCTTGGGCTTGGATGAATATTCTCATCCTAGCCTTCCAGTATGAGTAGTCGGATCCATTGAAGAAAGGAGGTCTTTGGGTGGACTGACCCTCAATATGAGAAGATCCAAATGGGGTTGTCATTTTGATCTTTTAACTCTTGAGTGGAAGAATTTTTGGCTCTGATACCACTTGTTGCCCAGATAGACAACCCAAGAGGGGGGGGTGAATTGGGGTTTTTAAATTAACTTAGCTAATTAAAACTTTGTGGATGATTAACGAAATACTATAGCCAGTTATTTAATTAAAGCTAAGTGCTGTGAGTAATGTGTGGGGAAGAAGATGAGAGACAATGCACTACAAACACAAAGTTTTATAGTGGTTCGGAGCTAACCCTTGCTCCTACGTCCACTCCCCAAGTCTCACTTGGGAATTTCACTATAACCCCCTTGGATTACAGCCGGTTGTTTTGCAAGCTCACAACCGAACTTGTTGTTTTACGAGCTCACAACGAACTCGGTCGGTTTTTCCAGGCTCACCGACTAGAACCAACCCCGATTGTTTTTCCGGGCTCACAATCAAACCCTTACACTCGTTGGTTTTAAACCGGCTCACCAACCAACCTTAATCCCCTTGATTCAATCCCCCGATTGAATCAAGTAATACACGAGATAGAAGAAAACAGAAAATAGCTTCTCAAAAAGCAGATTTAAAACAATATAATCGTAAAGGAGTTAGAAGCCCTCAAACGCTTTTAAGATGGTGAAGAGGTGTGGCTTCTGGAACTCCGGTCTCCTCTTGAAAGAGTGATCGACTTGAAAGCAGGAGGAGGAAGCTTTGAATGCTGGGAAGATGTTGGTGGAGCAGTAAATGCAGATCTTCCCTTTTTCTTGTTGAAGAGCACTTAGAGAGCTTTGAAGACTTGAATGCTAGGAGTGGAATATGTGTTCTCTACCTTGCTACAGTCTTCTGTGGCTATTTAAGTCAACCCCCACGGAAACTAGCCGTTACTCTGCTTTTTCTGGCCGTTCTGCACACTCTGCGCAGCCTGACAATGTGACCGTTGGTGGGTTGGAGTCGACTCGCGCGATCAGGAGTCGACTCGGCTGTAGCAGGAGTCCGACTCGAGCTTTTCCGGAGTCGACTCGGCAACTGTTCCCAGTTTGAATTAAAGTTGCCGTCTTGACTGGGAGTCGACTCGTCTTGACCCGAAGTCGACTCGCCAACTTCTGGCGCTGACCTGGCAATTTTGGAGTCGGCTCATCCTCTGTAGTCCGTGGATCCAAATTTGAATTTTGTCCACTCGAGTCGACTCGACTGTCCTGGGAGTCGACTCGAATCTCAGAGCCCGAACTCCCGATTCTCTGTCTTTTGGCTCATCCAGTCTTGGAGTCGACTCGAACTTCCTTGGAGTCGACTCGGCTCTCAGTTTCCGAAAGTTGGTCTTCTGCCTTTTGACGTGAAGCTTGTCTTGGAGTCGACTCGAGCTGTCTGGGAGTCGACTCGAATCTCAGAGGCAGTTAACATGGTCTTCTGTCTGTCGATGGTCGCACAGTCTCGGAGTCGACTCGCGTACTGCGGGAGTCGACTCGAATCTCAGAGTCCATAAAACGCTCTCTGACTTTTTCTTTGTGTACTGCTGGGAGTCGACTCGCGTTCCACTGGAGTCGACTCGAATCTCAGAGTCCATAAAACGCTCTCTGACTTTTTCTGTGTGTACCGCTGGGAGTCGACTCGCATTCCACTGGAGTCGACTCGAATCTCAGACCTGAAAAACTGCTCTTCTGTCCTTCTGTCTGTTTCAGTCGGAGTCGACTCGTACTGATCAGGAGTCGACTCGAGCTCGTGCCAGTGACCTTGATACGCTTGGAGTCGACTCGTGAAACTCGGGAGTCGACTCGTATCTCAGACATTGGTTCATGCAGACTTCTTAACTTATCCAAAATGCTATGAACCAAGTCTAGAGACACTTGGACAGGATTTTCACTGAAACACTCAATTGAATTCATTAGTAATCACAAGATATACTCAAATGCTTTGAGCTCATCAAAATCAAACGGGGTTTTAATCGATCACTCCACAAAAAGCCTTATAACGATCCATACTCGAATACCTATAACCCTGGTTGGAAGAATCATCCAAACTTTAGGTGGAGAAATGATCATCCTCAACAGTCACACCATTCAGCTCCTCCACCTGCACATCCTACTTTTGCATCACCACCCTCTCAAAAGCCAAATATCGAGGATACCTTGCAATCCATACAAACTTTCTACAAGGTCAAGCTAATATCAATGCTCAAAATACTCGAAATTTTGAAGACATAAGGAACCAATTGTCAATGTTGACTACCGTCCTAAGTACCCAAGAGAAGGGTAAGCTTCCAGCTCAACCCCAACCTAACCCACAAGTGCACGGTAGTAATAATACGGCTCCTTCTAGTTCGCATACAGAGCATGCAAAGAGCATCATGACTTTGCGTAATGGAAAAGTCATTGATCAAACCGTCCAATTGAGACCGCAAGTCACTTCTAATTCTGATGCTCCCAAAGTCGATGAAAGGGACAAAGAAGAAATTGAGGTTCCAACTTCTACCGAGAAAGTTGAATGTCCTTTTCCTCCACCTTTTCCACAATGGTTAAAGCCGTTGCAAAAGCTCGAACCTAATTCTGAAATTCTTGAGCTTTTTAAACAAGTAAAGATCAACATACCTCTTCTTGATGCAATCAAACAAGTACCCTCATATGCCAAATTTTTGAAGGACTTGTGTACTGTTAAGCGCCGATTAAATGTTAAGAAGAAGGCATTTTTAACTGAAAATGTGAGTGCTATTTTGCAGCACAACATTCTCCCTAAATATAAAGATCCAGGTTGCCCAACCATCTCATGCATCATAGGCAACTTTAGGATAGAGCGAGCATTGTTAGATTTAGGGGCGAGTGTGAATTTGTTGCCATATTTTGTATATGAGCAACTTGGTTTAGGTGAGTTGAAGCCAACCTCCGTCACTTTGCAATTAGCTGACAGGTCAATTAAAATTCCAAGGGGGATTATCGAGGATGTATTAGTCCAAGTAGACAAGTTCTACTTTCCTGTCGATTTTATTGTATTGGACACACATCCGGCTTCGAACTCACAGTCTCAGATTCCGGTCATTTTAGGACGTCCATTCCTTGCAACTTCTAATGCATTGATTAATTGTAGGAATGGCGTCATGAAGCTTTCTTTTGGTAACATGACCTTAGAATTGAACATTTTTAATGTGTGCAAACAACCCAATGATCCCGAAGAGAGTAAGGAGGTTGATTGGGTTGAAACCATCGCAGAAGAATATTTGTTAGCTAAAGCAATTAACGACCCATCCAATGATAGCTTAATTGATTGGTGTCCTAATGGAACCGATGACGATGATTTGTCAGTCACACCTATTGTGGATAATCTGGATATCAAGATGGTCAATGGGTGGAGACCAAAAGTACGAGAATTTGAGAGGTTGTCACCTTGAGAGGTGAAAATAGTACCATCCCATGAGCAAGCACCCAAGCTCGAATTGAAACTGTTGACCCCCTAATGGATTTTGATGAATACAAAACACTAGAGTTTAATTCCATTTATCTTAACAATTTACTTGAGAATTTCAGGTGATTAACTAAGAATATTGTTAAGAAATGTCTAGGCAAGTTCCCATATTTTCAAGAATTTATTGAAGAATTCTTGAGTTGAAGAAAACAGATCAGGGACAGCCGAGACGTCTCCGGGTCGTCTCAGAGACGTCTCTGGCACAAACAGGAAGAATTGGCACGTCTGGAGACGTCCCCGGCACCTGGCGAGGCGTCTCGCAGGGTCGGAGTCGACTCCCGACACTGCGGAGTCGACTCTCTCAGAGGCGGCAGAAAGGCCGATTTCAAGGGATGCGCGCGAGTCGTCTCCACAGGAAGCGGAGTCGTCCCCGCAAGTAAAAAGCAGACTTTCCGAGTCGTCCCCAGAGAGTGCGGAGTCGACTCTCTCAGGGTATTCCAGAGGACGTGTTTTCCGTTGACAGAACTGTCGAGACGTCCCCTGAAAGAGCGGAGTCGACTCTCTCAGAGAATTCCAGAGGACATATTTTTCAGAGATAAAACAGCGGAGTCGTCCCCGAGGCAGCGGAGTCGTCCCCATACAAAAAGCGTAAACATCCCGAGACGTCCCCGTAAAGTGCCGAGCCGACTCTCTCAAAAAAATAGAAAAACAAGAAGTCAAAGAGACCTTCTGCGGAGTTGTCCCCGTAAAGCGCAGAGTCGACCCCAAACAATGTCAAAAGAAAGTTTATACAGCCGAGACGTCTCGCGTTGAAGCGGAGACGTCTCCGGAGCGCCTGGGATGCGACTGACACACTTTTTCAGGTTTGTTTGAATTTCAAACTTCCATATCTTTGTGTCTAACGGCTATATTTGCTTTTTGGTCTATAAAAGGGAGTTCTTGAGTGCCTTCCTATATCTTTTCACCAACCCAACACAAGATCATTCAAGAGAGAAGAAAGAAAAAGAGGTTCAAGGGAGTTAGAGCTTTCAAGAGGAGAAATCAAGTGCATTCAAGTTTTTCCAACTGATTTCGTGCTCAACCACTCACTCCCACTTGGCATTCAAAGCTCACATTCAAGCCAACGCTATCCACATCGGAAGAACCATCATTCCCCAAGCTTCCAACGGCCAAAAGGGTTCTTCCGGGTTTTAATATTTCTCATTTCTATATTCGCTTCATTAAGAGCTTTTAAATCCTTGTAAAACTTTTCATTATTGTGCTTGTTCCAGTCAAGAAACTTGGAACAAGGGAAAGGCATCCCAAGCCTAGGTGAAATTGGGGGATTGTAGGGTTCGTTGTTAGCCCGGAGTAAAACAACGAGTTGGGTAGTGCACTCGCAAAACTACCGAACTGTAATCTTGGATTATAGTGGAAATTCCAAAAGGTGCTTTGGAGAGTGGATGTAGGAGCAGTGGAAGCTCCGAACCACTATAAAATCTTGTGTTTGCGATTGACTGTTCTCATACCTCTATCTTTACTCTAGTTCATACATTTGTGTGTTTTATTTTTAATTAGACAAAAAGTTTTAAAACACCCAATTCACCCCCCTCTTGGGTGACCATCTCTGGGCAACAAGTGGTATCAGAGCAGGTGCTCTGTGTATTTCTTGAAGACCTAACCGTCTTAGCCAAGATCTAGATGGCAACACCCTTCAATAATATTCCTGCTGAGGGGCAGGCAACCAATAGACCTCTACTCTTCAATGGGACAAATTATACCTATTGGAAGACTAGAATGAGGGTTTTTATTCAAGCACAAGATTATGCCTTGTGGAGGGTTATAATCAAGGGACCACACGAACCATCTCACATGGTTAATGGCATTCAAGTTCCCAAACCTGAGGAGGATTGGGATGAGAATGATAATAGGATGGTTCAACTCAACGCTAGAGCCATGAACTCATTATTCTGTGCTCTAGATGTGAATGAGTTCAATAGAGTTTCCACCTGTAATTCCGCCAAGGAAATATGGGATAGGCTTGAAGTTACCCACGAGGGTACAAATCAAGTCAAAGAGTCTAAAGTGAACATTCTAGTTCACAAATATGAGTTATTTAAGATGGAACCCAATGAAACCATTTCATGCATGTTCACACGCTTCACGGACATAATAAATGGTCTAAAGAATTTAGGTAAATCTTACACTAACCCAGAACTTGTGAGTAAAATTCTCAGGTCTTTGCCAAAAGCATGGGAAGCGAAGGTCACGGCGATCGTAGAAGCCAAAGACCTCAACACACTGGGGCTTGAACAACTATTGGGCTCATTGATGATGCATGAGCTCATAATGAAGCAACATGAAGAAGATTTGCCAAAGAAGAAGACAATCGCACTCAAGGCTACTTCGAGTGTGTGTGAAGAAGAAAGTAGTGAGAGTGAAGAAGAAAGCGAAGATGAGGATTTGGGTTTAATAGTAAGGAAGTTTAAGAAATTCATGAGAAGAAAGAAACTCTTCCCAAGAAAGAAGTTTGGAGGGAGAAATGATTGGGAAAAGGAAAAAGAAAAGGAAAGAGACCCAATCATATGTTATGATTGCAAAAGACCGGGACACATCCGATCCGAATGCCCTCAACAGAAGAAGCACTTTGGAAAGAAGAAGAAGAAGGCGTTGAAAGCAACGTGGGATGATAGTGACACATCCTCCTCCGAGGAAGAGAAGGAAGAGACCGCCAACTTGTGCTTCATGGCATTCGAAGACGATGAGGTATGTCAAAGCTCAACTACAAATTTTACATTAGAAGAGTTATATGAAGCTTTTCAAGAACTCATGAGTGATTGTAGTATGCTAGGAGCAAAGAATAAAGAATTAAAAGCCTCCAATCAAAGACTAAAGGATGATATTAAAAACCTATTGATTGAGAAGGAGAGCGTTAAAAATGTTAACACCATTGACCTAGAAAATGAAAATTCAAAACTTAGCATTGAAAATGAAACGGCAAAAACACTAATTAAGGAATTGAATCTAAAAGTAAAATCCTTACTCAATTGTAATGCCTCACTTGCACAAAATGTTGAAACCCTTAAAAATGATAAGGAAGAATTGGCTAAAGAAAATTTGGTTCTTAAAAATGAGGTACATAAGTACAAATCAATTGTGGAGAAATTTACACAAAGCTCTGAAAAATTAAATCTTATTCTATCAAATCAAAGAGCTGTTTTTAATAAAGCCGGATTAGGATATAAAACTAGCAAACAACAAAAGTATCTAAAGAATTTCTTTGTGAAAGCAAAAGATGTCAAAACTGAAAAACCTACATGTTTTCATTGTGGAAAAAGTGAACATAAAGCCTATTCTTGTATTCAAAGAGAGATTCAAACTAACAAGAGTACATTTGTAAAAGGTAAAAATACAACTAAAGTATGGGTGCCCAAGGGAACAAACTACACTAACTAAGAAGGACCCAAGAAAACTTAGGTACCTAAGAGCTTCACATGATTATTTCGCAGGTATGCCTTGCAGCCGGGAATAAAAAGAGAATGTGGTATCTTGATAGTGGTTGCTCAAGGCATATGACCGGTGACAAGAGTCTCTTCGTCACCTTGAAATCAAAAGAAGGAGGAGTAGTCACATTTGGAGACAATGCTAAAGGTCAAATCATTGGTGTTGGTAAAATCTCCATATCACCCTCCTCATTTATTGACAATGTATTGTTAGTTAATGGACTAAAACATAATTTATTGAGTATAAGTCAATTTTGTGACAAGGGCTTTAAAGTGTCATTTGAATCTTCACTATGCATAATTAGTAGTCCAGTTGACAATGAGATCATACTTATAGGACATAGGCATGGAAATGTTTACATGGTAGACCTTGATGATCTCACCATGAAGGATGGCCAATGTCTTGTAGCCATGGATCCCAAAGTCAATGAGACTAGTTGGTTATGGCATCGTAGGTTAGGGCATGCTAGCATGGATTTAATTTCTAAATTGATTACAAAAGATCTAGTCAAAGGACTACCAAAAATAGACTTTGAAAAGAACAAAATTTGTGCTGCATGTCAATTAGAGAAACAAACAAGAAGTTCTTTCAAGTCTAAGAACATAGTCTCAACATCAAAACCCCTAGAACTAATTCGCATGGATTTGTTTGGACCCACTAGAACTGCTAGTCTAGGGGGTAAGAAATTTGGTCTTGTAATTATTGATGATTTTTCACGTTTTACATGGGTTTCATTTCTTGCACATAAAGATGAGTCCTTTCCCGCTTTTATCAAGTTTCATAATAAGGTTTCGAATGAACTCAATCTTAAACTAAAAGCAATTAGGAGTGATCATGGTACCGAGTTTGAAAATCAGCATTTTGAAAAGTTTTGTGAAGAAAACGGTATCAATCACAATTTCTCGGCACCTAGGACACCCCTACAAAATGGGGTGGTAGAAAGGAAGAATCGCACACTAGCAGACATGGCTTGTACCATGTTGTGCGAATCGGATCTACCAAAGTACTTTTGGGCTGAAGCAATAAATACTGCTTGTCATATTTTAAACCGTGCTTTAGTTAGATCTATCTTAAAGAAAACGCCTTATGAGTTAATGAAAAATAAGAAGCCCAATATAAGCTATTTTCATGTTTTCGGTTGTCGCTGCTTTATTTTAAACAATGGGAAGGACAATCTAAGTAAATTTAGTGCTAGATCAGATGAGGGGATCTTCTTAGGTTATTCCTCATCCAGTAGAGCATACAGGGTCTTCAACAAGAGAACTCTCGTTGTTGAAGAATCCATTCATGTTGTTTTTGATGAAGCTAATGGAGATTCTTCTAGAAAAGAAGAAGATAGTGATGCAGGTATACTTGAAGACAGAATGAAGGAGTTCTCCATACAAGACAAACAACTTGAAGATGAAGTCAAAGAAGATACAATTCAGCAAGATGAAGAAGATCAACCCCAAGCAAGAAATCAAGATCTTCCTAAGGAATGGAGGTATGCACACGGTCACCCAAGGGATTTAATCCTTGGTGATCCTTCACAAGGGATAAGGACAAGATCCTCTCTAAGAAATACTAGTAATTATCTTGCTTTCATTTCACAAATAGAGCCTAAATCACTAGAGGAAGCCGAAAAGGATGAAAATTGGATAAATGCTATGCAAGAGGAATTAAATCAATTTGAAAGAAATCAAGTTTGGACTCTAATGAAAAGACCCCCTAATGTTTCAATTATAGGCACCAAGTGGGTATATAGAAATAAACTAGATGAAGATGGAATAGTTATAAGAAACAAAGCTAGACTAGTTGCCAAAGGCTATAATCAGGAGGAAGGAATAGATTTTGATGAAACTTTTGCTCCTGTTGCTAGGTTAGAAGCTATTAGACTACTTTTGGCATATGCATGCTTCATGGATTTTAAACTCTATCAAATAGATATAAAAAGTGCCTTTTTAAATGGTTATATAATGGAGAAAGTTTATGTAGGACAACGTCCAGGTTTTGAAAACCACTTACATCCAGATTACGTTTATAAATTGCATAAAGCATTGTATGGACTTAAGCAAGCCCCTAGGGCATGGTATGAAAGATTAAGTAATTTCCTAATTGAAAATAAATTTAAGAGAGGAAATGTAGACAAAACCCTCTTCATTAAAAGAAAAGGGAATGACTTATTGCTTGTGCAAATTTATGTGGATGATATAATTTTTGGTGCTACTAATGATAGTCTTTGTCAAGAGTTTGCCAAGCTTATGCAGGAAGAATTTGAAATGAGCATGATGGGTGAGCTCAACTTCTTCCTTGGGCTACAAATAAAACAATCAGAGGAAGGCATCTTCATCAGTCAGTCCAAATATATCAAGGAAATGTTGGAAAAATTCAAGATGAAGGATGCAAAGGAAATCAGCACACCCATGGGCTCAAGTTGCAAGCTTGACAAAGATGAAAAAAGTAAAAGTATAGACTGCAAATTGTACAGAGGTATGATAGGCTCTTTACTTTACCTTACTGCTAGTAGGCCAGATATATTATTCAGTGTTTGCATGTGTGCTAGATACCAAGCATGTCCTAAGGAATCACACTTGCAAGCTGTTAAAAGAATTTTCAGATATCTAGTAGGGACATCTAATGTAGGCTTATGGTATTCTAAGCAATCTGACATAAATTTAATTGCTTATTCCGATGTTGACTTTGCCGGGTGCAAACTCGACAGAAAAAGCACAAGTGGCACATGTCAATTCTTGGGTGCTAATTTAGTTTCTTGGTTTAGCAAGAAACAGAATTCAGTGGCCTTATCCACAGCTGAGGCTGAATACATTGCAGCTGGGAGCTGTTGTGCCCAAGTGCTTTGGATTAAGCAACAACTCGAAGACTTCGGTATCAAAATGGACAACATACCAGTTAGATGTAATAATACAAGTGCAATTAATTTAACAAAGAATCCTGTCCAACACTCTAAATCAAAACACATAGAAATTAGGCATCACTTTATAAGAGATCATGTGCTGAAAAATGATGTGATGATTGAGTATGTATGTACTGAAAATCAATTGGCCGATATCTTTACAAAGCCCCTTTGTAAAGATAGGTTCAACTTCTTAAGGAATGCTTTGTGCTTATTTGATCCTAGCAAATAAATTGAACTTGTAATGCAATGCTTTGCTACTCAAGCTAGTAATCCACCACAAGGTCAGAAATAGCAAACCTAGCATCTATTAAGTGAAAGCATAAATCTATCTAAGTTAAATGACGAATTGTTTGACTTCTGGAGGATGGTTACCCTCTCTTGGACTCTTCATGGAGATATTTTCAGAGCCTATTTCATAGGTATTCGAAATTTGGTCAAACATTCCTCATTTCAATATTAATAATTCAAAAATCATTATCAAACTTTTATAGGGTGTATTATTAAAGGGGAGGATCACAAACAAACTCACTCTATATTCACCAAAAGAAATCATGTTGATTAGTGTGGTTAAACAAAATAAATTGGAAAAAGATAGAAATCATTCAGAAAATTTTCAGTGCCGGAGACGTCTCTGGCAAATCACAGAGACGTCCCCCCGGCGAGACGTCTCGCGCTAGTCGTGGAGATGTCTCGGGGACCGAACGAGGGTTTTTAAAATAGGTGAAACAGCTCGAGCCGACCCGAGCTATCTTCTTTCGTCCCCGACAAAAACAAAAAACCCTAGCCTCCGTTTGCTCTCCACCTCAAACCGAACCAAAATCTCCCCATTTCCCTAGGGTTTTCGATTCATGGCACCTAAGAGAGCTAGGAGAACGGGTGGGAGGCGTCCTAGGGTAGCGACCGACGGCGAGGAACGGAGGGAAGAGCCTTCCGTGCCATCTCCTTCGGTTGCTCCGCCAACCACGACCCTTTCCTGTGCAAATCGCACAGTAACCACTGGTAGGTACATCGACTTTCAGTTTCTAGCAAATGAGGGGTTCTCTATTGGAGAGAGACTCCGAGCCCAAGGTTGGGAATACCTTTGTACCCTAAATACATCAACCTATCCCGGCCTAGTTAGGGAAATGTTTAGCAACATGGCCTTAGGGGACTCGGGGTACACTGGATATGTCCGAGGGACATTGATAGAGATTAATGAGGATGTTCTATCTAGTGTATTACAAATTCCTAAATATGGTGAGGCTCCGACCTCACACCCTCAAAGGAAAATTGCCCTAAACTTAGTTTTAGGACGAGAGGACTGCGGCCCTCTTGATGTGGTTAACTCCCAAGACCTCAATGCCGAGATGAGATTACTCTTGAGCATTGTTAACCGGGTCCTATTCCCAAAAACCGGCCGCTTGGATTTCGTTTCGGAGCGAGATTTAGTTATCATGCACCACATCTTACTAGGGATCCCCCTAAACCTCCCTAGACTTATGTTAAACTACATCTCTATATGTCATAGGTATTCTAGGTTTAGCATACCATATGGGATGATTTTCACTTTACTATTCAAACACTTCAAAGTTCCCATTCCTGAAAATGAGCCTGCAAAATCCTTAAGAAACACCGACTACTGCAATGAAAGTACAATGCATAGAATGGAGTTTCACAAGGTAGATGGATCATGGGTTAAGGTCCCAAAAAGAAAATCTCAAATCCTAGAGCCTGAGATCCCACATCAGGAGCCAGACCACCACTCTCCTCCACATAGCCATATGGGCTTTCCTGATGTACCCTCCAGCTCAGCTGGACCTTCCACATCCATGCCTCCTCCTCCTCCAGTCAGTGGATCCTTCTCCCTGTCAGATGAACAGATGCACACTCTAGCATCTGTGATATGCCAGCAGATGAGAGAGGAGATGAGATCGTTGATCACTGCTGAGTTGGCTCCTCTTCGTACCTCACATAAAGGGCTTCTACAAGAATTGAAGGAGATCAAAACTCAGGTAGAAGCTACAGCATCAGAGTTGGTTCATGTGGGTACCCTCCAAACTATACGATCAATTGAGCTACAGGAGAAATTGAAGATCATATCAGATGGTCTTCAAGAGTTGACGAGCCCTGGAGGCAATTTGGGCACCGTGGCTGCCCAACTTAAAGGAAAAATTGAAAGGGCAAGTCTCGAGTTTGAAGCACTAGTAGCAGCCTTCCATCAATCTCAAGGAGATCAGTTCAAAACTCTACTGGACTCAATAAATGCATTTATAGAGGCAGCTGCTAGGGCTATTGAACAACGTCGCCGATGAGGGACATTTTGTAAAAAATCTAGGGTTCATCTGTTTTGTAAAACCCTAGGCTCATTTTGAAACTTCTTTTGTATTAGGAATCAATACTTGTAATGATTTCCTCTCTTAACTTTGTAATGACTTTAAATGATTGCAATGATATATGAATGTCATACAATTCCTTTGAAACTTTGTGTATGTGACTCTGTGATGTGCCATAAAAATCTCATAACATACCTTAAGTGTTCAAACTTGACACAACTTATCAATGCATATAAAACAGGGGGAGCACATCTTGTAATAACTATTTTAAACAAAAAAAGGTCTGAAATGAATTCCAAAACAAAGGGGGAGTGAAATGAATGCTGCATTCATTAATAGACCTAACTTGGACAGCGGGAGCATAACTTGAATATCCTTAAGTGAATCATGGTAACATGCTGAATTCCACTAGAAATTATGTTTTAAGTACCTAAGAATAATTTGTCCCCTTCATTGTTGATGACAAAAAGGGGGAGTAGATATATAGAACCTATATATGGAGTATATGAAGTATATGGAGTAGAACCTAAATATGGAATGCAAAATTTACACTCATACTTAAAAGTTGAATTAGAAAAGACAAAATTGAAGAATATTGGCTGTAAGATAATTGCCCTTCTGGAAAAGAAAGGGGGAGTCAAAAAGTACTTAGCCTTCAATTGTCTTTAGCATCAATACTTCATTAATTTACATTTTAACTTGATTCAAATTCAGTTGATATACCAAAATTGCTCAAGAGCTACTAAGACCAATACTTATGCATAAGGAAAAAACTGAAAATTGACTATTTTGAATTATGCACACTGTATCTAGCTCTAACCAAAACACAATACTTGTACATCTGATCAAATACTGTGTATATGTTTAAATTTCGAATTTTGCATATACTCAGTGTTTTGTCATCATCAAAAAGGGGGAGATTGTTGACCCCCTAATGGATTTTGATGAATACAAAATACTAGAGTTTAATTTCATTTATCTTAACAATTTACTTGAGGATTTTAGGTGATTAACTAAGAATATTGTTAAGAAATGTCTAGGCAAGTTTCCATATTTTTCAAGAATTTATTGAAGAATTTTTGAGTTGAAGAAAACAGATCAGGGACAGCCGAGACGTCTCCGGGTCGTCTCAGAGACGTCTCTGGCACAAACAGGAAGAATTGGCACGTCTGGAGACGTCCCCGGCACCTGGCGAGGCGTCTCGCAGGGTCGGAGTCGACTCCCGACACTGCGGAGTCGACTCTCTCAGAGGCGGCAGAAAGGCCGATTTCAAGGGATGCGCGCAAGTCGTCTCCACAGGAAGCGGAGTCGTCCCCGCAAGTAAAAAGCAGACTTTCCGAGTCGTCCCCAGAGAGTGCGGAGTCGACTCTCTCAGGGTATTCCAGAGGGCGTGTTTTCCGTTGACAGAACTGCCGAGACGTCCCCTGAAAGAGCGGAGTCGACTCTCTCAGAGAATTTTAGAGGACATATTTTTCAGAGATAAAACAGCGGAGTCGTCCCCGAGGCAGTGGAGTCGTCCCCATGCAAAAAGCGTAAACATCCCGAGACGTCTCCGTAAAGTGCCGAGCCGACTCTCTCAGAAAAATAGAAAAACAAGAAGTCAAAGAGACCTTCTGCGGAGTTGTCCCCGTAAAGCGCAGAGTCGACCCCAAACAACGTCAAAAGAAAGTTTATACAGCCGAGACGTCTCGCGTTGAAGCGGAGACGTCTCCGGAGCGCCTGGGACGTGACTGACACACTTTTTCAGGTTTGTTTGAATTTCAAACTTTCATATCTTTGTGTCTAACGGCTATATTTGCTTTTTGGTCTATAAAAGGGAGCTCTTGAGTACCTTCCTATATCTTTTCACCAACCCAACACAAGATCATTCAAGAGAGAAGAAAGAAAAAGAGGTTCAAGGGAGTTAGAGCTTTCAAGAGGAGAAATCAAGTGCATTCAAGTTTTCCCAACTGATTTCATGCTCAACCACTCACTCCCACTTGGCATTCAAAGCTCACATTCAAGCCAACGCGATCCACATCGGAAGAACCATCATTCCCCAAGCTTCCAACGGCCAAAAGGGTTCTTCCGGGTTTTAATATTTCTCATTTCTATATTCGCTTCATTAAGAGCTTTTAAATCCTTGTAAAACTTTTCATTATTGTGCTTGTTCCAGTCAAGGGACTTGGAATAAGGGAAAGGCATCCCAAGCCTAGGTGAAATTGGGGGATTGTAGGGTTCGTTGTTAGCCCGGAGTAAAACAACGAGTTGGGTAGTGCACTCGCAAAACTACCGGACTGTAATCTTGGATTATAGTGGAAATTCCCAAAGGTGCTTTGGGGAGTGGATGTAGGAGCAGTGGAAGCTCCGAACCACTATAAAACCTTGTGTTTGCAATTGACTGTTCTCATACCTCTATCTTTACTCTAGTTCATACATTTGTGTGTTTTATTTTTAATTAGACAAAAAGTTTTAAAACACCCAATTCACCCCCTCTTGGGTGACCATCTCTGGGCAACAGAAACCCTTACCGAAGGAACTCAAGTATGCCTTTCTTAGACCCGAGGACACTTACCCTATAATTATCTCATCTGATCTTAATCATGACCAAGAAAGAAAATTACTTGGTGTTCTAAAGAATCATAAAGGAGCTTTAGGGTGGTCTATTGCCGACTTGAAGGGGATTAGCCCCTTAATTTGCACGCACCGGATATATTTGGAGGACAATGCCAAAACCACAAGGCAAATGCAACGAAGGTTAAATCCTACAATGAGAGATGTGGTTAAGGCAGAAGTCCTCAAGTTGCTTGACGTGGGTATTATTTACCCAATTTCCGACAGCAAGTGGGTAAGCCCTACTCAAGTCGTTCCTAAGAAATCGGGTTTGACGGTAGTAGAAAATGAACAAGGTGAACTAGTTCCAACTCGTGTTCCGACGAGTTGGCGCATGTGTGTTGACTACCGAAAGCTGAATTTGGTCACACGAGAGGATCACTTTCCTCTACCCTTCCTAGACCAAGTATTGGAGAGGGTTGCAGGGCATGATTTCTATTGTTTTCTCGATGGCTATTCGGGATATTATCAAATTAAAATTTCACCGGAAGAACAAGAGAAGACTACCTTCACTTGTCCTTTTGGCACATTTGCTTTCCGACGAATGCCATTCGGGTTGTGTAATGCACCTGCAACATTCCAAAGATGCATGCTCAGCATCTTTGAAGACATGAATGAGAAATTTTTGGAAGTGTTCATGGACGACTTCTCCATTTTTGGTGACACATTTGATGATTGCCTGTCACATTTACAAGCTGTCTTAGCTCGATGTATGGAAAAGAATTTGATACTGAATTGGGAGAAATGCCACTTCATGGTGCCAAAGGGAATTGTCTTAGGACATATTATTTCATCGAAGGGCATGGAAGTAGATAGAGCTAAGACTGATTTAATTGCTAAGCTACCTGCACCCAAGACGGTTAGAGATGTTAGATCATTTTTGGGTCACGCCGGATTTTATAGGAGGTTCATCAAGGACTTTAGTGTCATATCTCGACCATTATGTAATCTCCTATCCCTTGATACACCGTTCAATTGGACTGAAACCTGTCAGGAGGCATTCGAAAAGTTGAAGTCTATGCTTAGCACTGCACCCATCGTGCGACCACCCGATTGGTCATTACCTTTTGAGATTATGTGCGACGCTAGCGACTATGCAATAGGAGCTGTCCTAGGACAACGCAAGGATAATAAGCCATATGTCATTTACTATGCAAGCAAAACCTTAAACGATGCTCAAATGAATTACACTACCACCGAGAAGGAATTGCTTGCAGTAGTATTTGCCTTAGATAAATTTCGCTCTTATATCCTTGGTGCTCCTATTGTTATCTTCACGGACCATGCGGCACTGAAATATTTGTTGGATAAGAAGGAGGCAAAACCACGCTTAATACGATGGATACTTCTACTCCAAGAATTTGACATCACTATCAAAGATAAAAAAGGAGTAGAGAATGTGGTTGCTGACCATTTATCACGATTAGTTTTTCATGATTCAGTGCCACAGTTTTCCATCAAGGACTCATTCCCTGAAGAGCAGTTGTTTGCACTTTCTAGTATACCATGGTATGCAGATATTGTAAATTTTCTTGTTACAAGCCGGATGCCGGAGCATTGGGGGTCGACAGATAGAAAAATTTTCTTGCGCGAAGTAAAGAATTATTACTATGACGAACCCTATTTGTTTAAATATTGCAATGATCAAATCTTTAGACGATGCATACCGGATCATGATATATAAAGCGTACTTTCTTTCTGCCACACTGATGCTTGCGGTGGACACTTTGCCTCTAAGAAAACTGTTGCAAAAGTTTTGCAATGTGGTTTCTATTGGCCCACTATGTTCAAAGATGCCCACGAGTTCTGCAGGACATGTGATTCATGTCAACGTATTGGAAGTCTAACTCGTAGGCAAATGATGCCTCTTCAACCCATTACTATTATCGAAATTTTCGATTGTTGGGGCATCGATTTTATGGGCCCATTCCCACCATCTTTTGGATATGAGTATATTTTAGTCGGTGTCGAATATGTGTCAAAATGGGTAGAAGCTGTCGCTTGTAGGACCAATGATCACAAACCTGTCCTGAAGTTTTTAAAAGAAAATATTTTTTCATGATTTGGGATGCCTAAAATCATAATTAGTGACGGTGGAAAACACTTTTGTAATAAGCCTTTCGAAACCTTATTGAAAAAATATGGTGTCACCCACAAAGTTGCTACCCCATATCACCCGCTAACTAGTGGCCAAGTAGAATTAGCCAATAGGGAGATAAAGCGTATTTTAGAGAAAACGGTGAACCCATCACGAAAAGATTGGTCCTTGAAACTATCAGATGCATTATGGGCCTATCGTACTGCATACAAAACCATTCTTGGCATGTCTCCCTACCGGCTAGTCTATGGAAAAGCGTGTCATTTGCCCGTAGAAATAGAACATAAATCGTATTGGGCAATTAGAAAATTGAATTTTGATTTACAAGATGCCGGTCTAGCTAGAAAATTGCAATTGAACGAGCTTAATGAGATCCGCAGAGATGCTTATGATAATGCTAAAATTTGCAAAGAACGAATGAAGATCTTACATGATAAATCAATTTTAAAAAAATCTTTTGAACCTTTGCAAAAGGTTCTTTTATATGATTCCCGCTTACATCTATTTCCTGGTAAGTTGCGATCGAGATGGACAGGTCCTTACATTATAAAACTATTTTTCTACATGGGACGGTTGAGATTGAGAATCCACGGGATGGTAAAATTTTTAAGGTAAATGGACACAGGTTAAAACCTTTTCTTGAGAATTTTGCGGATGAAGAGGACTCCTTTTCCTTGGGGGAGCCCTCTTATGACTGAATATGAAGGCAAAGGTATGTGTATATTAGTTAAAATTATTTTTTTTCTAGTTTGTAGGTCTTATTTTCTTGATATCAACAGCTCAAGGTATTCCTCTTCTCTCCAATATTATTTTTTCTACTGTCTCTCATATAAATATCTCTTGTATCTACTATATTGAGGACAATGCAATGTTTAAAGTTGGAGGGAGGGAAATATATTGTTGAAAAAAAAAAAAAATGTTTTTGCATTTGATTTATTGCTTTCTTTTCTAAGCAAATGCACATGTATTTTCATATTAAGTTTGTGCAACTATTAAGGCAAGGAACACATGCATACTATGACTGATCAGAGATCTATTATTAGATCTCCGCACATGTACTTAATGATTATAGGAAGGCCTCAGGAGTTCACATTTGTTTCATGCATTTTTATTAAGCCATATCTGTAAAAGAAGTACGAGTATCCTTGTCCGTACTATAAGGTTCTTGATTTGGTTTTCACATAAAGATAGAGGTTGAATACCCCGGCTAGATCATCTAAGTGCCTTATGTTCCGACCTTGGTTGACCTATAGTCACGTTGCAGTCACATTATGTGGTCTAGTTTACCTTCCCTAATTTTAAAAAAAATAAAAATAAAAATAATAATAATAATAAGGAGATAACAAATCTAATCTCGTGGCGTAGTCTGGTTCGAGTAATTAAGTCCGAGGGGTGTTTCACCTAATGTCTTGAGCCAACTGGATCAGGAGTCATTGGCCGAAAACTCGCTACATGGACCTTGCTAGAGCCTAAGGGGGTTGGACTATTGTAATCACCATATATATATATATATATATATATATATATATATATAAAAGCATGAATAAGGTTGGTCGGGCTGAATCCAGTGACATGTGGTAATGACTGGTTTGACTCCATTGTATTGGACCTCTGTGCACTTTGGATATTTAGTTCGGATTGATAGCTCCTTCTTTTTATGCGAATCATTCTTGACAATTTTAGACAACATGAGATATTTCGAAAATTTAATGGATCAGGCTCTAATAAACTGTAGTAAACACTTGTGAACTTGAGTAGTACACCTAAAATTCAAGCGGTGCCATGTTGCGGTGGAGGTATTAGTACTCCGAGAAAGTCATACTATTTTATGCACACTACACTTTCATATTCTCCTTGCTTTGATAGTTGCCAAGCTTAAGAAAAATATATATCACATGTGTATTAGCTTAGGCTTTATTTCATATTTTTTAGGATCTCATGTCATATCATTCATGATGTTTGTGGGTAACATCCCTGAAAACCCTCACGAGACAATACTCGTCCACTAGGGTAACCTAGGGGTTTAACGGCTTGTTGCACATGCTAAGTGCAATCGTGATGCCCTACGAAAGTGGGTACATACCTTAGTTTTATGTCTTTAGCTTTAATAAAAAGTCAAAGGATTGACCAACACTTTTTGTACTCTCATGTTATTGTTTACTCTGAATTGCTAGAGACTAGCAATAAGCTAGTTGGGGGGTGTGATGAGAGCACAAAAGTGCGATTTACACATCACTTAAATTAGTATTATTGCTAATAAATAATGATAAAAGTATTGCATTTATATTATATTATTGTGGGGTGCAGGTGATTGTAAATCAAAACAAAAATGTGCATTAGGTCCAAAAAGATGCACCACCGCGGATGACCAGCCAACCGTATGGGTCAACCCCAGTTGCACACTAGAAAGAGGCTAAGTTCAGCCGTCCAGTTCACTGCAACCGATTTTCAGTAGCCCGTGCATCTCATTTCGATGGAGCCCGCGTGCAACCCATCCTAGCGTGCGTCCATATCTCACGCGTTGGAGCGCCTCCCAGCCATCCGCTCATCCCGAGCGTGAACCATGGCGTCCGCAATCAGCATCCAAAGATCCGTCCGCCTCCTCCACAGCATCCCGTGAATGGTCCCAGCCAGCCGTGAAGCGTCCCAAGCGTCGACGGAGCACCCGTTTCAGCCTATCCTCCTGCGAGCCACCCATGAAGCTCCATAGCATCCGCGAGTCCACAATCACCGCGTCCGCTCACGCCGTCTGTGAAGCCAGCGATCACCGCCTCCTCCACAGTGTCCGCGGCTTCATTTCTCCGCAATATCCCAGCCGTTAGCGAGCGTTGCCTCCTCCACAGCATCCCGTGAATCTTCCCAGCGGTCGTTCGGAAGAGATCGCGCCCCTCCACCTATTCCGCTTCACCTCCAATCCGTTCACAAGCTTCCTTCACATCTTCTGCCCGAGCCCGTGATCAGCGCCTCCCATCAGCCCGCTTCTTCCTCCGTTCCAGCCATTCGTGAGCGTCTCGGCACCATCCGCATCCCACGCATCCCAGCGATTCTTCAGCTTATGGATCCCAGCAATTGCGTTCCATTTTGCTCTCCACGTGAAATCAGGGAACCGAGCGTTGTCAAGAGGGCTCTGGAGATCTATATGAAGGGGGAGCTCTCATTCGAATGGGGGATTCCGAAAAGAAAGAAAGAAAACAGGGGGGATTGGGAAGAGGAGAACAGAGGAGCGTCGGGCTGCTGCAGAGTTTTCAAACAAAAAAAAAAGAGAAGAAGGAAACAGGGTATGCCCTGTTTCCGAAAAGAAAAAAAAAAAGGAATAAGAGAGGGAAAGGCTAGTGTTTTTGTAATGGGAGGCTAATACCTTTGGTCAAGGGTGATGGAAGAATCCTTGATAATTTGCTTTCTTCAAGTAAATTCTGAACGATTATTTTTTTTGATTTACATCTATTATATGCTCTTGGTTCTTGCATACTTATTTGTTAGATAGATCTTGTACGGTTTATATTTATTGATGCATGGGTTGTTTCGATTTTTGATTTATCGTAGACGTAACCGGCACGATAAATACTTGAATGTTGAATTCATGTTTTCAAAGTATATATTCCATGCTTAGAACTATTCTATCTAATTAATCCTTAATCAAGAATCACAAAAATTTAATTGTTGAAAATAACATTATCAAGGGGGAATCCAGATCCCTAGCCTTCTCTATATTCTTGAATGTTGTTTCATTATCTATTATTTTCTGCTTTTAATTTTTGAAGATCAACTAAAAATTACATCTAAAAATTACGCTAATAATCTATAGATCGTTTCCTGAGGAATCGACCTCGGACTTCCGAGTTATACTACTTGTGCAATTCTCCTACACTTGGGAGAACAGTTTTATTTTTGCACCATGTATCTTATGAAACATAAATTTGAAGCCTTTGATAAGTTTAAAGAGTATCAAAGTATGGTTGAAAAATAAACCAGAAAGTGTATTAAAATCCTTCGATCTGATCGAGGAGGTGAATACATTTCTAGTGAGTTTTTAAATCATCTTAAAGAAAAGGGCATTCTCTCTGAATGGACACCTCCGTATACGCCACAATTAAATGGTGTAGCCGAATGGAGGAATCGTACTCTATTAGATATGGTAAGGTCCATGATGTGCTTTACAGATCTTCCTATTTCCTTCTGAAGTTTTGCCCTAAAAAGTGCCATATATGTGCTAAACAGAATACCTTCAAAATCTGTATCTAGTACTCCATATGAGATATGGAGAGGTAGGAAGCCCAATCTTAAATATTTTAAAATATGGGGCTGCCAAGCATATGTCAAAAGAAATTTTGGACATAAGCTAAGTGCTCGATCAGATAAATGTACATTTGTAGGTTATTCCAAAAAAAGTATTGGATATCTCTTCTATCACCCTACTGAACAAAAGGTATTTGTTAGTAGGCATGCCACTTTCTTAGAAAAAGAGTTTATCTTAGAAAAGGGTAGTGAAAGAAGAATTGAACTTAATGAAGTTCAAGATCTACAAATAGAAATACAAGAAATTCTTCAACCAGATGTACCCATAAATGAGGTACAGCCACAACACACATCTCCTCTCCGAAGGTCAGATAGAGTGCGAAGAGCACCTGAGAGGTATGGGTTTATCATTGAGAATGATGAAGCCCACATTGTTCAGAATAATGATCCTCTGACCTATTCGGAAGCTGTCATGAGTAGTGACTCTGACAAATGGCTAGAAGCCATGAAATTCGAAATAGATTCTATGTATACCAACCAAGTATGGACTTTGGTTGATGCACCAGAGGGTGTAAACCCTATAGGTTGCAAATGGGTCTATAAGAAAAAGATTGGAGCAGATGGCCAAGTAGAAACCTACAAGGCTAGATTGGTGGCAAAAGGTTTCAGGCAAAAGCAAGAAATTGACTATGATGAAACTTTTTCACCAGTAGCTATGCTCAAATCTATTCGGATTTTGCTTGCAAGAGCTGCATACTATGATTATGAAATCTGGCAGATGGATGTCAAAACCGCCTTCCTTAATGGTCATCTTGAGGAAGAGGTTTACATGACACAGCCAGAAGGATTTATCTCAAGTAAGAGAGCAAATCAAGTATGCAAGCTTAAGAGATCCATTTATGGATTAAAGCAAGCATCGAGGAGTTGGAACATCCGTTTTGATAAAACAGTCAAAGAGTTTGGTTTTATCAAAAATATGGATGAACCATGTGTGTATAAGAAGACTAGTAGGAGTGCCATTGTCTTCTTAATATTGTATGTAGATGACATAGTGATCATTGAAAATGATATTCCAATGTTACAATCGGTCAAGACTTGGCTATCAAAAAGCTTTTCCATAAAAGACTTGGGAGAAGCATCCTATATACTTGGTATAAAGATCTATAGGGATAGATCTAAAAGGATGCTAGGCTTGTCCCAATCTAGGTACATAGATCATGTGCTAAAAAGATTCAGCATGGAAGGAAGTAAAAGAGGTTACTTGCCTATGAGTCATGGCATACGTCTCTCTAAGAAGATGTCTCCTAAGACATCTAAAGAAAGGAATAGAATGAATTCTATTTCCTATACTTCGGTAGTAGGATCGATTATGTATGCTATGCTATGTACCAGATCTGATGTTGCTTATGCCTTAAGCATAACAAACAGATTCCAGGCTGATCCAGGAGATCATTGGATAGCTGTGAAAAATACTCTTAAGTACTTGAGAAGGACTAAAGATATTTTTCTAGTTTATGGAGGATCTGAGTTGAAACTAGAAGGATTTTCTGATTCTAGTTTTTAGTCAGATATAGATGATAGCAAGTCCACTTCAGGGTATATCTTTATCCTAAATAGTGGTGCAGTGAGTTGGAAGAGTTCCAAGCAGCAAACTGTAGCTGACTCAACTACTGAGGCAAAATACATTGCTGTAAGTGAAGCCGCTAAGGAAGCTGTCTGGATGAAGAAGTTCATCTCTGAGTTAGGAGTAGTTCCTGAGATTGCTGGACCAGTCGCAGTTTATTGTGATAACACTGGAGCTGTTGCTCAAGCGAAGGAACTGATGAGAGCACAAAAGTGCAATCTACACATCACTCAAATTAGTATTATTGCTAACAAATGATGATAGAAGTGCTGTATTTTATATTTTTGTGGGGTGTAGGTGATCGTAAATTAAAGTTAAAATACGCATTGGGTCCAAAAAGATGCATCACCATATGTGACCAGCCAACCGTATGGGTCAACCCCAGTTGCATACTAGAAGGAGGTTAAGTTCAGCCTTTCAGGTTCACTGCAGCCAATTCAAAGCAGCCTGTGCACCCGTTTGTGATTCTCCCACTTCATCCCAAGCGTCCGCGTGCAGCCCATCATTCCGCATTCGTGCAACCCCTGTTGGGGTATGTGGAGACCATTGGTGATGAAGAGAATTGAAGAAAAATCAATTCTACATGATTCTGTCTGGCGGACTGTCCGAGTCGACTCGAGCTACAGTCGAGTCGACTCGGGAACAGTCGAGTCGACTCGAAAACAGTCGAGTCGACCCGGGAGGAGAAAGACCAAAAGACCGAGAAAACCATGTTTCTGTCTGGACTGTCAGAGTCGACTCGAGCTACAGTCGAGTCGACTCGAAGCATCGTCGAGTCGACTCGAGCTACAGTCGAGTCGACCCTAGATCGTGCCAGTTTTGTCCAGACGTGCCAGAGTCGATTCGAACCACAGCCGAGTCGACTCGGGCTCGCGGAAAATCGTACGGACGAGTTTCCTTTGGTGTTTTTTGGTGGCGTTTCGACGGCTATGATCATCTGAAGGTCTTGAGACTATATATAGGACTCATAAGAGCCCTAGGGTATGTGAGATTGCCGTATATTTGAGAGAGACTCTTGTTTGTGAGGCTAGGGTTCTAGAGAAGAAGAGGATTGGGATCCTACTTCTTGTGCAAAAGAAATTCTGTGTGAATCTCTTGTAGATCGATCGCTTGTGATCGTTCTGGTGTGTGCTATCTCTGTAATCTGTTCATCCTAGTTGAGATTTGGAGCGGTGGAGGACGTAGGCTACTTGTAGCTGAACCTCGTTACATCTTTGTGTTTGCTTTGCTATTTTCTTCCTATTTCTTCTTCCTTTGATCTTTGATAATCCGCTGCGGTGCTCAAGTGTTTTACCCTATTGATACCACGGGGTAATCTTTTGCCCTTCGTAGCGGAAGCGAAGCGGTGATCCTTGAGTCCGGTGTCGAGGGAGCGAGAGAGTGCTTATCCGTTTGCTTCTCTCTTTGCTCGTCCGACGTTGGTGGTTGTACCGGTGTGAGTGGGTTCCGGTGCGGGGCGTCGCCAACAAGTGGTATCAGAGCTATTGGTATTCTGCAATGGCGGATGAAGGGAAGTTGCGAATTGAGAAGTTCAATGGCACGAACTTCGGATTTTGGAAGATGCAAATAGAGGATTATCTTTACCAGAAGGATCTCTATTTACCTCTTGGAGGTAGAGCGAAGAAACCAGAGAAGATGTCCGATGAAGACTGGGAGGTCCTCGATCGGAAGACGCTCGGCACCATTAGATTGTCACTTGCATCCCAAGTGGCATTCAACATCAAAAACGAGAAGACGACGATGGAGTTGATGGCAACATTGTCGCGGATGTACGAGAAACCCTCAGCATCAAACAAGGTATTTCTCATGAAGAGGTTGTTTAATCTTCGTATGAAAAATGGCGGCAGCGTAGCAGAATACTTCAATGAGTTCAACGGACTCACGGCCCAGTTGGAGTCAGTGGAGATTAGTTTTGACGATGAGATTCGAGCATTGCTAATCCTCTCCGGACTGCCAGATAGCTGGGAGGGCCTGGTGATGGCGGTGAGCAACTCTTCGGCGACGGGGAAGTTGATCTTTGATGATGTTGTGGGAGTGCTTCTGAGTGAAGAAGCAAGAAGGAAATCTTCTGGAGCTACGGAGTCGTCTGGAAGTGCACTAAACATCTCTAACCGGGGAAGACAAAAGAAGGACGGTCGATTTCGAAGCGACTCGAAGTCGAGATCCAGCAGGTCTCGAGCACCTCAGAACAAGGGAGCGACGTGCTGGAACTGCGGGAAGATGGGGCACTTTAGGAGGGACTGCAAATCTCCTAAAGGGAAGCAAGGCGACCACACCGAAGGAGTCAGCAAGGATCTGGCAAATCTTGCTGAAAACGGTGATATGGATGCCCTCGTTCTATCTTTATCTACCGGTGACGAGTCTTGGGTGATAGACTCAGGCGCGTCTTTCCATGCTACATCCCAACGGAAGCTTCTTGGAGGATATGAGAAGGGAGACTTCGGCAAAGTCTACTTAGGGGATGGAGAGCCTTGCACCATACAAGGAAGGGGAAGCGCGGAAGTGAAGTTGATTTCTGGATCTTCACTTGAGCTTGAGGACGTACGGCACGTGCCTCAACTGCAGAGGAATCTGATTTCTGTTGGACAGTTGGCGAGCCAGGGGTACAAGACTATTTTCACAGCTGATCAGTGGAAGATATCCATGGGTTCGTTGATGGTGGCTAGTGGCAAGAAGGTTGGGACACTTTATATCGCCAACGGCACGGAGAACTCTATTGGAGTTGCTGCAGCAGATGTGGACGCCAAGTTATGGCATTGCAGACTTGGGCACATGAGTTATCAGGGACTGGAGGTGATGCACCAGTTGGAAAAGCTGCAGGGTCTCAGGAGTGTTGAGATGGACTTCTGTGAGGATTGTATTCTCGAAAAGCAGAAGCGTGTTTCATTCAACAAAGAAGGTAAACCTCGGAAGCAAGAAAAGCTAGATCTCGTGCACACGGATGTGTGGGGGCCTGCACCGGTTTCTTCCATTGGTGGATCTCAGTACTATGTTACTTTTATTGATGATGCTACCAGGAAGCTTTGGGTGTTCTTCTTGAAGCACAAGTCAGAGATATTTGGGGTCTTCAGGAGATGGCAGGCAATGGTAGAACTCGAGACAGGAAGGAGGTTAAAATGCCTGAGATCAGACAACGGTGGTGAGTATTGTAGCAGAGAGTTTGAGGACTACTGTGCAGAAGCTGGGATCGTCAGGCAGAGAACAGTTCCAGGGACACCACAACAAAATGGAGTTGCTGAAAGGATGAACAGAACAATTAATGAGCGTGCCAGGAGTATGAGGATACATGCTGGATTGGCACAGCAGTTTTGGGCAGAAGCAGTTAACACTGCTGCCTACTTGATCAACAGAGGGCCATCAAAGAAACTTGAATTTGGAATTCCTGAGGAAGCATGGACAGCGAAGAAGATTGATTTGGCGCACTTACGAGTATTCGGTTGTACCAGTTATGTCCATGTTGATTCCAATCAAAGAAGCAAATTAGACGCCAAATCAAAGAAGTGCATTTTCGTTGGATACGGAGGTCAACAGTTTGGGTATCGTTTTTGGGATCCCGAACACAGGAAGATCATTCGTAGTAATGATGTGGTATTTAATGAGAAAATGCAGCAGAGCACTGAATCAGAAACAAAACCTGTTGAGCCATATTTTGTGGATCCTGAAGAGGAGTCTACAAATTCTGGTCAGAAGACTCAGTCAGAGCAAGAACCTGAAGTATTGGCACCCTCTCCACAACTAAGAAGGTCCACTCGTAGTACTCATGGGAAGCCTCCTCAAAGGTATGATGGGACTCTTAGTTATTTGCTGCTCACAGATAATGGCGAACCTGAATGCTTCACGGAGGCATTGGAGGTTGATACCAGGAAGGAGTGGGAGTTGGCCATGGATGATGAGATGGAGTCATTGGAGCAGAATCAAACGTGGGATTTGGTGGATCTGCCCAAGGGAAAGAAAGCACTGTCAAACAAATGGGTTTACAGGCTGAAGGAAGAGCAGAATGGGAAGAAATGGTACAAGGCCAGGCTGGTTGTAAAAGGATTTCAGCAGAGAGCAGGTATCGACTTCACGGAGATCTTTTCTCCTGTAGTCAAGATGAGTTCTATTCGGGCGGTGCTGAGCATGGTGGCAGTAGAGAATCTTCACTTAGAGCAGCTTGATGTGAAGACAGCTTTTCTTCACGGAGATCTCGATGAGGAGATATATATGCAGCAGCCGGAGGGATACATTGCAGCTGGCACGGGTGACTTGGTTTGCAAATTGAAGAAAAGCCTCTATGGTTTGAAACAGGCGCCCAGGCAATGGTATCTCAAGTTCGATAGTTACATGCTTGAGATAGGATACAGGAGATGTCAGGAGGATCACTGTTGCTACTTCCGGGACTTCGGTACATCTTATATTATCTTGCTATTATATGTTGATGACATGTTAGTTGCAGGAGCTAGCATGCATGAGATTGCAAAATTGAAGCTGAAGCTGTCAAGAAAATTTGCAATGAAGGATCTAGGAGCAGCGAAACAGATCCTTGGGATGCGGATCAGCAGAGATAGGTCTAAACATATCCTTAGACTATCTCAGACGGAGTACATCAGCCGAGTACTCAAGAGATTCTGCATGGAGGATGCCAAACCTGTTGGCACACCACTAGGTGCCCACTTAAAGCTTTCAAAAGGACAAAGTCCAAAGACGCGGGTGGAGGAGCTCAATATGTCAAAAATCCCGTATGCATCGGCGGTGGGGAGCTTGATGTACGCTATGGTCTGTACGAGACCTGACATTGCTCAAGCAGTGGGAGTTGTGAGTCGCTTTATGAGCTGCCCAGGCTTGGAGCATTGGCGTGCGGTCAAATGGATACTGAGGTATCTGAGAGGCACGGAGCACATGTCATTGTGCTATGGAGGTTCTGAGATCCGGTTACAGGGCTTTGTGGACTCAGACATGGCAGGGAACTTGGACGGCAGGAGGAGCACGACAGGGTACTTGTTCACCTTGGGCAGTGGAGCCGTCAGTTGGATTTCCAGGTTGCAACCAGTTGTTGCATTGTCGACTACGGAGGCGGAGTATGTGGCAGCCACAGAGGCGTGCAAGGAACTAATATGGCTTCAGGGCTTGATGAAGGAGCTTGGAAAGGAGCAGAAGGATTGCATGTTATATTCAGATAGTCAAAGTGCAATTCATCTAGCAAAGAATTCAGCTTTCCATTCAAGAACGAAGCATATTGACATACGGTACCACTTCGTGAGGTCATTGCTCGAGCAGGGACTCGTCAAGTTGGAGAAGATTCATACAAGTCAGAATCCTGCAGATATGTTGACGAAGGTCGTCACGGTGGAGAAGCTGAGGAGTTGTTCAGCTTCTGCTAGTCTTCATGCTTGAAGACGTTGAGGAGGCATCGTACCTATCTCACTAGGATGATTCAGTTTCAGTGGGAGCACAGAAGAGAGCCAAGTAACAAGAGGATATACCCAAGGTCTCCAAGTGGAAGATTGTTGGGGTATGTGGAGACCATTGGTGATGAAGAGAATTGAAGGAGAATCAATTCTGCATGATTCTGTCTGGCGGACTGTCGGAGTCAACTCGAGCTACAGTCGAGTCGACTCGGGAACAGTCGAGTCGACTCGGAAACAGTCGAGTCGACCCGGAAGGAGAAAGACCAGAAGACCGAGAAAACCATGTTTCTGTCTGGACTGTCAGAGTCGACTCGAGCTACAGTCGAGTCGACTCGAAGCATCGTCGAGTCGACTCGAGCTACAGTCGAGTCGACCCTAGATCGTGCCAGTTTTGTCCAGACGTGCCAGAGTCGACTCGAACCACAGCCGAGTCGACTCGGGCTCGCGGAAAATCGTACGGACGAGTTTCCTTTGGTGTTTTTTGGTGGCGTTTCGACGGCTATGATCATCTGAAGGTCTTGAGACTATATATAGGACTCATAAGAGCCCTAGGGTATGTGAGATTGCCGTATATTTGAGAGAGACTCTTGTTTGTGAGGCTAGGGTTCTAGAGAAGAAGAGGATTGGGATCCTACTTCTTGTGCAAAGAAAATTCTGTGTGAATCTCTTGTAGATCGATTGCTTGTGATCGTTCTGGTGTGTGCTATCTCTGTAATCTGTTCATCCTAGTTGAGATTTGGAGCGGTGGAGGACGTAGGCTACTTGTAGCCGAACCTCGTTACATCTTTGTGTTTGCTTTGCTATTTTCTTCCTATTTCTTCTTCCTTTGATCTTTGATAATCTGCTGCGGTGCTCAAGTATTTTACCCTATTGATACCACGGGGTAATCTTTTGCCCTTCGTAGCGGAAGCGAAGCGGTGATCCTTGAGTCCGGTGTCGAGGGAGCGAGAGAGTGCTTATCCGTTTGCTTCTCTCTTTGCTCGTCCGACGTTGGTGGTTGTACCGGTGTGAGTGGGTTCCGGTGCGGGGCGTCGCCAACAACCCCCAGATCTCAGCTTCCGCATCCAAGCTTCCGAGTACACATGTTCAGCCGAGTTCCCAGCATCATGTTAGATGTATGCCCTAGAAGCCAATCTGGCTGACACATTGTTAATTCTAGGGACATAATTTTGTACTTGACTATTTATTATTGAATAAATTAAAGGCATCTTTTTATTCATATTGTTTATGTGTCTATGAATCGTCCAAGAATTAATAAGATGATGATGCGTATTCTTAAGAGTTAAGAATTTGAGCCATGTATCATTAGTGATTAATTTCTAAAAGGCTCCTGATCGATGGATCTTCACGAAGACGGTGATCGATCTGATGAGATCAGTGTACACATTACTTTCCCTATGGATGGACGAGACTCGAGTCCACGGTGTGGAGACACTAAAGTAATAGTGCAGGTGCTTGTTAGAGAACAAGGGTACTGAGCGTGACCAAGACAAGAAGTCACTTGTGTTAGATGTATGCCCTAGAAGCCAATCTGGCTGACACATTGTTAATTCTAGGGACATAATTTTGTACTTGACTATTTATTATTGAATAAATAAAAGGCATCTTTTCATTCATATTATTTATGTGTCTATGAATCGTCCAAGAAATTAATAAGATGATGATGCATATTCTCAAGAGTTGAGAATTTGAGCCATGTATCATTGGTGATTAATTTCTAAATGCTCCTGATCAATGGATCATCACGAGGACGGTGATCGATCCGATCAGTGCACAGATCACTTTCCTTCTGGATGGACGAGACTTGAGTCCACAGTGTAGGGACACTGAAGTGATAGTGCAGGTGCTTGTTAGAGAACTAGGGTACTGAGCGTGACCAAGACAAGAAGTCACTTGGATGTCTATCCACTCGTCAGTGACTTGCTTGATGTTGCAGTAGTATGACTGGTCCTTTGACCTGCGGTGCTTCAGCTACTCACAGTGAGGTTATTGTAGTTTGACTACACGTATACATGGTCTCTAGTCATATGGGTCCTTGTAGTGTAGATTGGCTACAGTAAGTTCACTGTAGGAGTAGGGTATGCACTTACATGGAATCTATCGACCTTGATAGAAGAGGAGTGATCCTATGTGATTTGTTAGACTGAGTTCTAAGACCTTGGCCAGGGCAGTAATATAAAGTGGAGAAAGAGTTTTCCACTATCGAACTCGAGTCGAATAAATCTTGACATATGACAGACGAAAGGGTTTGACGAGTTATCCATGACCTTCGTCCTGTAGGGATCCATGATAGTAGGACTGTATCACACGATAACTGCACCTAGAGGTTCATCATTCTATTCTACTGGGTAGCCACTACATGCTGCTAGGTGTCACTGGTGGATGGTGGGACTCACAGGGATTATCTCGATGATCGATAAACCCTAATGAGTAGAGTTGGAATCGTTCCAATCCATTGAAAGGAGTTTTCAATGATATTGTGATAGAGATCATAATATATCTCACTACCAGTCAGAGTAGAACCTATGGGGTCACACACACTAGAAGTAATGACCGATCCAATGGTTGAATCGTGATTAGGAATCACAAGTAATCAATTTGATTGATAATAAGTTGAAGAAGGAACAAAGGGAATTGATTAATTGGACTTAAAACAAGAGTCCTAATTGGATTAGGACTAGAAATCCTACTTGGACTGGGATTCCTACTTGGACTAGGAATCCTATTTGGAGTAGGACTAGGAGTCCTACTTGGAGTAGGATTCATAGAGTCCTAATTGGATTAGGACAGGAATCCTACTTGGACTGGGATTCCTACTTGGACTGGAATTCCTATTAGGAGTAGGACTAGGATTCCTACTTGGAGTAGGATTCCTATAATCCTAATTAGATTAGGAGTTTTGAATTAAATTTGGATTCCTACTTGGAGTAGGATTCCTAGAGTCCTAATCGGATTAGGACTTCAAATTCAAATTAGAGTCCTAATTGGATTAGGACTAGAATTAAACAAATCCTAATTGGATTAGGAATTTCCTAAGTCCTAATTAATTATTAATCCAATGAATCAAGATGGCTCCTAATTAGATTAGGATTGAAGAGTTCAATTGAGTCATGGTTCATTCAAGTTCTAATTAGATTAGGACTAGCATAGATTGAACCCAATTGATTCATGATTTGGACTAAACCAAATAGGAGCCCTAGATGCTATTTAAGAGGAGGCTTGGGGGCTGACCTAATTAATATGAGAAGCTCTCCCCTTGTGGCCGTACGCCCCCTTTCTCCTCTCCTCTTGGATCAGCCGCAAGCAAGAAGGAAAAAGATCCATGGTGGTCTCCTTCTTCCTCCTCCGTTTGGGATTCAACGCAAGGAAAGGAAAGGCTGCATCTAGCTTTTTGGATCTTCTTCCTTGATCCTTTCATCTTCTTCCTCCTCCCTCTAGCATTCAAGGGTTGATTGAAAGGGAGGTGATCAGCCATCAAAGTAATCTCTGCAAGGGAGCTAGCACCCCGGGGAGATTGGAGCACTTGGATTGGTCCTCGGCTTCGTGTGGATACCCGTAGAGGCCGGGCACTTGAACGGCTTCAAGTGAACCCTCATCCAAAACCACGATCATCAGTTTGCGGTGATCATCTACCCACACAAGGTGAAGATCTGATCTTCTAATGTTTTAAAAAGTTTTTAATCCTTATCTATCTACGAACGGTTTTTGAACAACGTTCATGCGATGAACGGTTGATCCCGCGCATGCCTCTTCCGCTGCATCTGAAAATTTTGAAATTTCAGCGGCATGATCGGGATTTTCTAACAGTGGTATCAGAGCCTAGGCTTCGTAGATTAAGGTAAGGATTAATTATTAATAGGCTTATTAGATCTGAAAATTGAAAGATTATGCATGCTGAAAATTTTCTGCATGCAGATTTTTTCTAGGGTGCTGATTTTTGCATGCTGATTTTTATGTGATAAGATGATGATTCTAATTGCATTGTTAATGAGATTATAAAGTTTGGAATCATGATTAGCATGATCAGCAACCTATGTCATGAGATAATCAGTTAGTTTTCAGATCTGAAAATTATAATTGCTGCATGTGGTGATGATCATAGGATTCAAACCCTTTTGGTATTAAATGTAAAGACCTGCGATGTGATCTGCAATGTCATGTAATTTTTCAGATGCTTGCATGCATCTTATTTGATGTTTTGAGAGGCCTGCGTGCCTCCTAAAAGAAGATGTAATTTATTATTATTTTTATTTTACATCTGGTTGTATTTCTGTGATGTGATGTACGTCAACGATCAAGTTAAAGGCAAGGCATGAGATGAACAGGGGTCTAAGCGGTTGATGGCGATTGGATCAAAGAGTTGATCAAGGATCGAATCAAGGAGGCTTGGAACCAATTCAAGAGTTGAAGACCAGTTGATCGATTGACGTGCATGTGCTTGTAATACGACCTAACTAGAATCCATGATCATCACCTATTTAAAGTTTAGCTTTAATTATTGCTGCGATTATAACTGCCTGCAATGTGCCGTTTGCATGTGATGTGAATGAGAGTCGGGTAGATAGGTTTACATGTGATGTAGCAAACCCAATTGAGACCTAAATTAAAACCTCCTCAATCAAGTCGAGAGTGAACCAACATGAGCAAGTCATATTAGATTAATTGATCTAATTGGTGTCTAGGAAAGCATGAAAGTGGTTACTTAATTAGGACCTTACTCTCTGAGTAAGGAGAGCCTCCCACGTGCTTACCTGGCCAATTGTTCGATTACCTCTTATGAAAAGCTCAAGGTTGCAAACACTAATACCTGATTAACCAATATTAAGCCAATAGGTCTTCCACTGTAGTAGAGCTGCTAAAGCCTTTCTGATGTTGATTTGTCTCGGCTGGATACAGTGGGCAAGTTGCATCGAGGGGCTGGACCTCTCTATAGACATGAGATGTTGTAGGGTAAAGGTGGGGTTGGGCACCAATAACTGTTAGGTGAGGACCCAATGACGACTTTTATTCCTACGGTTATACGGTGGGTCTGACTTAACTAAGAAATGAGACCAATAACTGTTAGGTGAGGTTTTCATGGCTTAGAGACCAAGTTGCACTGCAACATGCTTGAGAAGCATTGTACAAGAGTTGTACATTCATCAATCTATGTGTCACCAATAACTGTTAGGTGAGGTGGCATGTAAATTGGTGGGACCGCAGTACCCACTAGAAACCCTAGTCGTGTGGGATTTTCGTTTTCCTACCAGGGGAGTGTGAGAAATTCGAGAAAATAGTGGGAGTTACATTTGTTCTAAAAGACCTTAGAACAAATTAGGATCAAGTACAAAATTCTAACTAGAATCTTTACTCTCTGAGGATTATAAAGTCAGCTTCTAGACTTTTAACTCATATCCTATAGAACAACCGTTTGACCAAACCCAATTATAAAGACTGGCTCAGCAAATTTCAAAAATAATTTTGAATTATGAAATTAGGGTATGTGCTAGACCATGAAATCCCCATGTTACCAATCTGTCCGATCACTGATCAGCGTAAGACGCATGCTAAAGTGGACGAACAATGACAATAAGGTTAGGTGCTGCACAATGGCATCCATGTCCAATGAATTACAATGCCGGCATGAGAACATGAGACTGCCAGGGACATATTAAATCACCTGCAAGAGTTGTATGGTGATCAGAGTCGCGCAGCATGTTTTGAAGTGTCCAAGAGGCTCTTTAAGACAAAGATGCGTGAGGGGCAGTCTGTCCACGATCATGGTTTGACCATGATAAAGGACTTGAAGAAGCTTGAGAAGCTCGGCATGACCATGCACAAGGAATTGCAAACGGATTTGATCCCACAATCCCTTCTAGCTTCATATGAACAATTTATAGTAAATTACCATATGAACAAGATTGTATGCACCAAAATAGAATTGTTAAATAAATTGGTAACTAACTTAGGGACTTTGAAGAAGTTCAAGGGGCATCGTTTTCACTGTCAAGTTGGTTTCTACTTTCAAGAGAGAGTCTATTTGGAAGAAGAAGAAGCCTGCGAAGAAGCAGAAGACTAAGAAAACACCAAGTAAGGAAGTTCCAAGAAAAAGGCCAATTGCAAGGAAAAGTGTTTCCATTGCATCATGGACGGCCATTGGAAGAGGAACTGTCCTACATACATGGAAAGCATAAAGAACATGAAGGGTGACAGACCTTCAGAAGGTATGTCAGATATGCTCAGGATACTTACACTACAGGAAAAAGGACTTTACCCGACGCTTTCGTTGAGCTTTGGCGACGCTAATTAGCGTCGGCTATAATACCCCCGACGCAACGCCAAGCGTTGGCAAAGCGTCGGATATACGAGAGTGGCAAAAGTTTTTGCCGACGCTTTACTCAAGCATTGGCAAAAACATGGCTTTACCGACGCTTATATAGCGTCGGCAAAAACTTGGCAGAAACATGGCTTTACCCCAAAAATAGCATTTTCCCCGATGCTTTTTTGCGTCGGCAATTCCTGATTTACCGACGCTTTAAAGCGTCGTCGAAATTAGCTTTCCCCGACGCTTTTAAGCGTCGGCAATTGCTCAATTGCCGATGCTTTCGAAGCGTCAGCACAGGCGTGCCGGTGGTGTCACGACCTTTTTTACCGACGCTTAAAAGCGTCGGGAATTGTCTTTTTTATAAAAAAAATAAAACAATAATCCGTATTATAAAATACAAATTACAAAACATATATTATAACAATATGAACCTGTATTACATTGAAACATTGACACAAATACTCAGATCATTCAAAATATGAATATTGATATATCTGATTAAAACTCCATGTTTTTGACTCATGTATCAGAAAAGCTGCCATACAGATTACAATGTACTCTAAAAAAGCAAATTACAATGTACTCTGAAAAAGCAAATTACAATGTACTCTGAAAAAGCAGAAACATATACATATCAAACTCATAAAAGATAATCTAGAATGCATCAGGGACGGGATTCAGCTCCATCATCATCTCTACTAGCATTTGAAGTATCAGGAATCTACAAAAAAAATAAAAAAAAACTTTAGAAGTTAAGAATAATGTGATACATTAACTCATATATCATAATTGATAATATATAAAATATTAAAATATATATAGTTATTTACCTGAGAAGGGAGAAACCGTTGTAACATGGAAGAAATATTCGTAAGCTGAGACTGCAAATTTGCTTGGTTTTGCTTCAACTCATCAATAGTTGCTTGAAGCCGACGAACTTCTGCAGTGTTACTAGATTCTCTGGCATTTCTTGTATATGTGCCCACTGAAGACAACTGAGTGGGGGTAACTCCAACGCCGTAACCCCTCACTCGACCATAACGCTCTGGGCCCATCAATTCAGCGAGCACTTCAGCTTCAATATTATGGGTCGCGTCGGATGATGATGACCCCCCGACGCGCTCCGAAATAAGATTTGTTGCCCTATCCTATATCTCTCAAAAAAAAATTCAAATTAATGTATGCCAATAATAAAACCAAAAAAAATACAGCACAAGCCAAAGATGAATACATACAACTATATCTCTTGACTCCTCCCGGACAAAGCTGCCATCTCGGTGGGTGTGAGTCATCCTATAAAACTCCACCCTACCAGGCTCCCTCCCATTATCATCCATCTACAACAAAAAGTATATTTCAAGAGTATACATGCTATATGATAGAATAATTTAAAATAAATTTAAATTATTTCAAGAAAGCTTACGAAATCAGCTCTACGCCTTGCATAACTCATGGAGCCTGAAGTGTGAGGAACAGTCTGTGATGCTTGAGCAGCTCTACCAATATTGGAATATGTCTTCCCCGAAAAACAATAAACAATGTAATGCATAAAATGTATAAATTTCTAATCTATAATAATAGTAAATACAATCTAAGGTATTGAAAAAATATACACAACCTGAGCTCTCTCGAAAAACCAGTAGTGGACAAGCTCCCTCCACTGATGAGAGATTACATCTGGAGGACAAACACGGGCCACCTCCTCTTCAGTCATGCCCTCGTGCTTCCAATCCGCCTTTAGCTTCGCCTTATATTCTTTCCATTTGCGGTTGACGGACTTCAGCACCCAATCATGGCTATTTGCAGGAAGGACAAATTTTGTCTACATCAAAGTCAAAAATGTTATATCAATGTTAAATCAAAAAATAATTGAAGATAGTAAGCAAATTCAATTCTTTACCTCAACAACTCTAAGAAGCTCAACCTTATACGAAGGAAGCATTTCGTTCCATTTCGTATAGTTGAATGGACACAATTGTCCCTTCCGCGCAACCGATCCTAAAAAAGTTGATAAAATGCTTGCAGCATTCTTGATGGGCTGCCCCAATTCGTTGCAATGGACGACAATCTTCTCATCCTCAGGTAGGCTCCATACGTCCCGTGCTCGAGTGGGCCCTCGTGTTCTCCTCACTCTCCCCAGTCCATCTATAAAATAACAAGTTCATTAAAGGTAAATGATTTAAAATAGTTAGAACTGGAATGAACATCTAGCCATTAAAAGCAAATGATTTAAAGCAAAATAGTTAGAACTGGAATGAACTCATAAGTCAAGGAGCAATTGATCAGAGCGAATGAAACATCCTTGACTTATAATTATAGCATTCAAAAAATCAACAAGCCAGAATAAAAATATGAACATATTCCTTTGAGCTTAAACTTACTTTTCTTGAAAATATAATCTCAGCTGTCTCACCTAGAACAGCAAACAGACCTCTACTATTGTGTTACTGATTGGCCATGGCAAAGAGGTCACCCAACCATCAGTGAACAAAATGGCTGGTTGCTGAGTGAGAAGAGTGAATGGACCACCTTTACAACTTCCCTTGAGGGGACCCACCAAAGGAAAGCACGAGATCATCAGAAACAGATGTCCCAATTGCAAAAACAGAAGCTATGTAAGCACCAATATCACTGAACCAAAAGTTTTGACTGCTGCTTCACCTGTTCATTTCTATCAAAATCTACCCCATTTCTATCAAAATCATCGTTACGTTATGCAGGAGCATGCTGCTATCTTCCAAGAGAACTTTCTTTCTCCGTAAGTTAATACTCATGCAAGAGAAACAAGAACATACCGGAACTGCCCAAAATGGCACAGTGTTGCTTTTTAGAGGGTATCTCAGATCTGTCAACATGTCCTCTCCCACAAAGCGGTGGAAAGGCTCTATGACATTCAATATGATATCTATGACCATAAGTAGCAGCAGTACAATCCAGTCATGCATATGGAATCTTGCTACTTTAGCTCCATGAGATCTTACAGTATGACCTCCTAACTGAATATCTGGCATTGCGTCCTTGGGAAAGAAAGATGCAGAAAGTTCAGAAATATAGCCAATCTATACTATCACAAATTTTGTTGCCATTCTTTCCCAGCAAAAAGAACCACACAGAAACAATCATGAGATTTTATAATAACAAGTGAAAAGTTCACTTTCAGCAAACATACATAATATATGATAAAATCAAAAATTTTGCCAAGGGTTCATCTGTCTATAAGATGCCATAAGAGTTCTGGGATGTTTAGTAGAAATTGACACTAGAAGAAGAGATTAACGAATTTAGTACTGTAGAGGTGTACAGACTTAGGCTTCAATTTTCTGATCTAGTTAGCAATTTATGATATTTCCTCTTCCTGGGCTCCATAATCTTCTCTATTTCATTGTCTTTTGCAATTAAGAATCATAATCAGTAGTGACCTCTTTTAAATTGTCCGCTTAGGCTTTCTAGCGTACACGAGGGAAGATTAAAATGCTTAGATCTTTAGGGAATAGAAAATAAACTGAAAGATTGGAAATAATAAGGAGCGCAAATACAGGAGAAAGATTAGGGGATTATCCTAGATGGTTAGGTTGGTTTTGGAATCTGGAGAGATGACTACAAAAGAATATAGATAACACAGTACAAGAGGGTCCTATGAAAGCATAGCACACAGTTTGTTCTCCTTCAGTTGTCCTTCATTCTCCAAAGGTGTCATATAAAAGATTTGGCCATGGACAAGGTCTTCCAATCTGTGCAAGACAAAATAGATATCCATAATTTACCAAAAATAATATGAGGTACATTCTTCGTGTCCAGATATCCAATTTTAGTGTTAATTATGCATAAAATAGATTATATTCCTTAATCTAGAAATTTTTTAAAGGCAAATGATTTAAAGGCAAAGGATTGTAAATCAAATTACCCAGGACGTCCACGTCATCCGTGTCTGGACGATCTGCAGGTGGAGCGTGCTCCGACTGGGACCCGGACTGAGTATGGGGCTCATCGGGCTGCTGGGAACGATCAGAAGTAGATCCCACAGATATGTGCTGAAACTCAATATTTCTGAAACGTCTTCCTCGCGGCATATTGTAATCTAGTATGCACAAAAAAGAATCAATATTAGTTAAATATTAAAAGTACATTACTTTTAATATTCTTATAAAAGAAGCATTTGATGTAGGAAAGAGCTCTCCTTGTCATTTGTTAGGTTGCCTGTACTTGCAGTCACACATAATAAAGAACTCAATCAACAATATAAGCAAAAAAGTTACGATATCTGAAAATCCGGAATAAGAACACAACAGCAAAGATACATGACAAAAGCTGAAGCCTCCTTTGTCAAACAGACACCTCGCCAAAATAGATATCACCAGCTAACATGTGGCACATGAAGAGTACCAGTTCACAGAAGGTATGATTTTGTTTATACTGATGTTTACGTTGCGGCAGAGTTTATCTTCAAGTGAACTGCCTTTGCAGGATATGAAACATCAGTAATCATATTATCTTACAAAAGTAATGTGTTTTAGGAATTCTATTTGCATGGTAGTGAGATTGTATGCACTTTAAGAGATTTGATCAGCGACCTAGAGCATTCCTTATTTGAAGTTATGGAAACTGTGTTTCATGCTATCTTCTAGGGACTCTTTTTAGGATTTAAGCCATGTTTCTGTATTGTTATAACTAACAACAAAGATAACTTAATTGTAAGATATCATCCCATATATGTTCAGTGATTGGAGACTTCAGTTATTTATGAAGTATAATTGGGTGCATCATGCTATCAATGTGGACCCAAATCAGACTCAAATCACTAACTTGAAGTCTGCTGCTGCCCCTCCATTATTCCCTCTTCCTCCACCTCCTCCTACTCTTCCTTTCATGTGTCCTCCTCCTCCTCCTCCTCCTCCTCCTCCTCTCTATCTATCTATCTATCTCTCTCGTTCCCTTAGTTTCCCTCTCTTTTGTTTGTGCTGTTTGGATGGCTACTCTGGCTCTGAGGAAAGGTTAGGGTGGTTTAAAATGGAGGAGTATGCCAGCTTTGCTTTCCTCCTTTGGTTCTTATTATAGTCTTTTTCACCACCTTTTCCCTCTCCGTCTCTCCTCCTTTTGCTTTGGGCTGTCGATCACGGGGGAGGGCTCCTTTGTGGGCCCTAGCTTTTTTGCATCTTGAAGTAAAGGTGGATCAGAGATCAACTTAAGAGTAGCGGAAGAACTAGAAAGAGGGCTATGCTGAAGAATTGATTTATTTATAACCTCCACTCTCGAGGAATTCTAATATATGTTCTTGAGTTCACTTGGTAAGTAGAAGACTGCAAAGAAATCTTACGGTTTGGGGAATAGTTTTTTGGGGGTCTATGATGATAGGGAATCTCACCTTTCCTCTCTCTTTTGGAAGTACATATCTAAACAAATAGAGTGCGGCTAGGGTAACCTTGAAGTTAAAGTATGGTAGCCTTATAAACTTAAATCCTAATTTTAGATTTTTGCTAAATTCCATCTTCGTACAAAATACCTGCAATTTGAAAATTGAACTGACTAACCAAGAGAAAAAAGGAAGGGAATAGAAAAATGAGATTCTATAACAAATATATGGTCAAGTTAGTGAACATTGAAGTCTTCACTAACTTGAAGATATCAGACTCAAATCACTGAACATTGAAGTCTCAAATCACTGAACATTGATAACTTAAGTCTATTCTCCCACATATTTTAATTTTATGTCAGGACCCAAATCAGACTGTCAATGAAATAATTAGATAAAATAGACCACCTGATGCTAAGGAATAAAATAGACTCCATTATTATGACAGAATCATCGGAAATACCATACAAATAGCAATGAATTTCTGCTAGTAACATGAAAACCGGAATTATTTACCCGAAAATTTATTTACGGAGAGTATGAGGATCACTTACCTCAGACGACGGCGATGTCGACGGCGGCGGAGTAGCTACGGCTCGCTCGGGATGGAGGTGAGATGTCGGCGCTAGGGCATCGACCAGCAGAGGATGAGGAGACGGGGCCGGGCGAGAGTTAAAGACAAGAAGAAAACAAAGAGGAGGAGGAGGAGGAGGAGGAGGAGGAGGAGAAGGAAGAGAAGGAGGAGTAGGAGGCTTACCTCAGACGACGGCAAGTTCGACGGCGGCGGAGTAGCGGAGTCTTCGATCGCCGATCGGGGCTAGGGATGGAGGTGAGATTAGGGCTCAGAAGGAGAGGGGGCCGATCGAGCTAGGGATTACCTCAGAAGGAGAGCTCGACGGCAGCGAGGAAGTCGGCGCGCTCGCAGATAGGAAATGAGAAGAGGGGCTAGGGCTCGCAGACAGGAAATGAGGAGAGGGGGCCGATCGAGCGAGGTGTGGGGTTTTAAGTTTTCTAACGACGCTTATAAGCGTCGTTGTTTCTTGAACTTATAACGACGCTTTAGAGCGTCGTTGCAGATAGCAAATCAGGCGAGGGGGCCGATCGAGCGAGGTGTTGAGGTTTCTAACGACGCTTATAAGCGTCGTTGTTTCTTAAACTTATAACGATGCTTTAGAGCGTCGTTGTTTGTTTCGCTTTTCCAACGCTAACCCAAAGCGTCGGGAAAGGTTGGCTGTGAGCCAACCTTTACCGACGCTTTCCCCTAGCGTCGGAAAAAGTTAGTCGGCAAAACCAACATTTGTTGTAGTGTTAGGGACTGTTACCTATTGCTAGCAGAAATTTGATTTCTGTATTTTATTTAGCACAGAAAGATTTTTATTTGAAAAATAAATTGACTCAACATGGTTTTATGATTGACAGTCTCTATCACATACATATGGATGTATCTGTGAATATATCTGAGCAAACAGTAAATACCATAGGATCTAATAGATCCAAAAATGAGATAAATCTAAAGTATTTGTGGCACCTCAGGCTTGGCCATATAGGAGAAGACAGAATAAACAAATTAGAGAAACATGAGCTTTTGGGCTCATTGACTTCCGAGTCATATTTGATTTGTGAATTCTGCCTTCAAGGAAAGATGGCCAAGTTATCCTTTGTAGGACACAGGGAGGTCCGCTGAAATACTTATCCTAGTACACACTGATGTGTGTGGCCCATTCGATATGCAGGCTAGGGGTTATAATTTTTTACTTCATTTACCGATGATTACTCACGGTATGGATATGTGTATGAGACACAAATATGAAACTTTTGAAAGGTTCAAAAAGCTTAGATATGAAGTAGAAAAATAAGCACAAAAACTCATTAAGGTTCTTCGATCAGATCGAGGAAGTGAATACCTTAATGGAGAGTTCCGTGATTATCTCAAGAAGAATGGTATAGTTTCATAATGGACTTCTCCTGGAACACCTCAGCTCAATGGAGTGTCAGAGAGGAGGAATCGGACTCTATTGATATGGTCCAGTCCATGATGAGCTTCACTGATTTACCCTTGTTTCTTTAGATAGATGCCCTATTTTCAGCTATTTACTTGTTGAATAGAGTTTCCTCTAAAGTCCATTCCTACCGCACCATATGAGATATGACATGGTAAGAAACCAAGATTTAGGGATGTCCGGCCCACGTCAAGAGACTACAGGCAGACAAGTTAGAGGCTAGGACCATAAGTGCTCGTTTTATAGGATATCCTAAAGAGTCATTAGGATACAATTTTTATGTCTCAGAGGATCACAATGTGTTTGTGAGCCGTCATGCCATCTTCTTGGAAAAACAGTTTATCCTTGATAGAGGCAGTGGGAGAAAAATTGAGCTAGAAGAGAAAGTCTCTGAAAAGCAACGAGTCATGGATCCTATCGAACCCATTCATACAGAGCCAGTACACGATGTCCCTCAACCACCTCGCAGATCTAGTAGGGTCTCCCATCCTCCCGATAGATACTTAGGTATACTAGAAGAGGATACCGAGGAAATGTTCCTAGTGGGAGATAGGGATCACACGCAGGATCCCAAAACCTACAACGAGGCGATATCTGATATCGATTCCTAGAAATGGCTGGAAGCCATAAAAGTCAGAGTTAGACTCCATGCATTCCAACCAAGTCTGGACCTTAGTAGATCCACCAGAAGGTATTGTACCTATTGGATGCAAATGGATCTACAAAAGGAAGATAGGTTCGGATGGAGAGGTAGCAACCTATAAAGCAAGGCTTGTGGCGAAAGGGTATAGTCAGCACGAGGGCATTGACTATCAGGAGACCTTTTCACCTGTAGCCATGCTAAAATCCATCCGAACATTGCTTGCCATTATAGCATTTCATGATTATGAAATCTGGCAGATAGATGTGAAAACAGCTTTCCTGAATGGATATCTTGATGAAGACATCTATATGGAACAGCCTTTGGGTTTCACTTCCAGTGATGGAGATCACAAGGTCTGCAAGCTGCAAAGGTCCATCTATGGACTAAAGCAAGCATCTCGGAGTTGGAACACTCGTTTCGATGACGCAATCAAAACGTTTAATTTCATCAAAAACGAAGAGGAACCATGTGTTTACAAAAGGGTTAGTGGGAGTGCTGTTGTATTTCTCGTACTGTACGTGGACGACATCCTCCTGATAGGGAATGATATTCCCATGCTAACCTCGGTCAAGGTCAGGTTGTCAAAAAAGGTTCTCCATGAAAGACCTTGGGGAAGCATCCTATATTTTGGAAATAAAGGTCTATAGAGATAGATCTAAAAGGATGCTTGGCCCATCACAGAAGATGTACATAGAGGAAGTGCTGAAAAGGTTCAGCATGGAAAACTCTAAAAGGGGTCTATTACCCCTAAGGCATGGAATTAATCTCTCCAAGAAGATGTGCCCCAAAACATCTGAAGAGATTCAACGCATGAGCAAGATCCCCTATGCATCAGCAATAGGGAGCCTCATGTATGCCATGCTATGTACATGACTTGATATAGTACATGCTGTGAATGTCACGAGCATATGTCAATCAGATCCAGGCAAAAAGCACTGGATAGCTGTGAAGAACAGTCTTAAGTACTTGAAAAGAACTAAGGACACGTTCTTGGTCTTTGGAAGAAGATCAGAGTTGAAGGTAGAAGGATGCACACATATTGATGATAGAAAGTCTACATCAGAATATGTGCAATGGTGGTTCAGTAAATTGGAAAAGTTCCAAACAACCGATCATTATAGATTCTACCTTAGAAGCTGAATGTTAAGCCGTATCTAAGGGTGCAGTGGAAACCTTCTGGTTAAAAGTTCATTGCAGAGTTAGGTGTAATATCATTAGATGCCATAACACTTTACTGCGATAACATTGGCACCATAGCACTAGCTATGGAGCCAAGGTCTCATCAGAAGTCCAAGCACATAGAGCGGCGCTTCCACCTCATACGCGACTATGTTGAGAAGAAATATGTAGAGGTGCAGAGAGTAGACTCTGCGGATAACGTGGCAGACCCGTTCACTAAGCAGCTAAGTCAGCAAAAGACTAAAGCCCACCTTGAGAAGATGGGGCTTAGATATACGACTGAATGGCTTTAGTACAAGTGGGAGATTGTTAGATGTATGCCCTAGAAGCCAATCTGGCGGACACATTGTTAATTCTAGGGACATAATTTTGTACTTGACTATTTATTATTGAATAAATAAAAGGCATCTTTTCATTCATATTATTTATGTGTCTATGAATCGTCCAAGAAATTAATAAGATGATGATGCATATTCTCAAGAGTTGAGAATTTGAGCCATGTATCATTGGTGATTAATTTCTAAATGCTCCTGATCAATGGATCATCACGAGGACGGTGATCGATCCGATCAGTGCACAGATCACTTTCCTTCTGGATGGACGAGACTTGAGTCCACAGTGTAGGGACACTGAAGTGATAGTGCAGGTGCCTGTTAGAGAACAAGGGTACTGAGCGTGACCAAGACAAGAAGTCACTTGGATGTCTATCCACTCGTCAGTGACTTGCTTGATGTTGCAGTAGTATGACTGGTCCTTTGACCTGCGGTGCTTCAGCTACTCACAGTGAGGTTATTGTAGTTTGACTACACGTATACATGGTCTCTAGTCATATGGGTCCTTGTAGTGTAGATTGGCTGCAGTAAGTTCACTGTAGGAGTAGGGTATGCACTTACATGGAATCTATCGACCTTGATAGAAGAGGAGTGATCCTATGTGATTTGTTAGACTGAGTTCTAAGACCTTGGCCAGGGCAGTAATATAAAGTGGAGAAAGAGTTTTCCACTATCGAACTCGAGTCGAATAAATCTTGACATATGACAGACGAAGGGGTTTGACGAGTTATCCATGACCTCCGTCCTGTAGGGATCCATGATAGTAGGACTGTATCACACGATAACTGCACCTAGAGGTTCATCATTCTATTCTATTGGGTAGCCACTACATGCTGCTAGGTGTCACTGGTGGATGGTGGGACTCACAGGGATTATCTCGATGATCGATAAACCCTAATGAGTAGAGTTGGAATCGTTCCAATCCATTGAAAGGAGTTTTCAATGATATTGTGATAGAGATCATAATATATCTCACTACCAGTCAGAGTAGAACCTATGGGGTCACACACACTAGAAGTAATGACCGATCCAATGGTTGAATCGTGATTAGGAATCACAAGTAATCAATTTGATTGATAATAAGTTGAAGAAGGAACAAAGAGAATTGATTAATTGGACTTAAAATAAGAGTCCTAATTGGATTAGGACTAGAAATCCTACTTGGACTGGGATTCCTACTTGGACTGGGAATCCTATTTGGAGTAGGACTAGGAGTCCTACTTGGAGTAGGATTCATAGAGTCCTAATTGGATTAGGACAGGAATCCTACTTGGACTGGGATTCCTACTTGGACTGGGATTCCTATTAGGAGTAGGACTAGGATTCCTACTTGGAGTAGGATTCCTATAATCCTAATTAGATTAGGAGTTTTGAATTAAATTTGGATTCCTACTTGGAGTAGGATTCCTAGAGTCCTAATTGGATTAGGACTTCAAATTCAAATTAGAGTCCTAATTGGATTAGGACTAGAATTAAACAAATCCTAATTGGATTAGGATTTCCTAAGTCCTAATTAATTATTAATCCAATGAATCAAGATGGCTCCTAATTAGATTAGGATTGAAGAGTTCAATTGAGTCATGGTTCATTCAAGTTCTAATTAGATTAGGACTAGCATAGATTGAACCCAATTGAATGATTTGGACTAAACCAAATAGGAGCCCTAGATGCTATTTAAGAGGAGGCTTGGGGGCTGACCTAATTCATATGAGAAGCTCTCCCCTTGTGGCCGTACGCCCCCTTTCTCCTCTCCTCTTGGATCAGCCGCAAGCAAGAAGGAAAAAGATCCATGGTGGTCTCCTTCTTCCTCCTCCGTTTGGGATTCAACGCAAGGAAAGGAAAGGCTGCATCTAGCTTTTTGGATCTTCTTCCTTGATCCTTTCATCTTCTTCCTCCTCCCTCTAGCATTCAAGGGTTGATTGAAAGGGAGGTGATCAGCCATCAAAGTAATCTCTGCAAGGGAGCTAGTACCCCGGGGAGATTGGAGCACTTGGATTGGTCCTCGGCTTCGTGTGGATACCCGTAGAGGCCGGGCACTTGAACGGCTTCAAGCGAACCCTCATCCAAAACCACGATCATCAGTTTGTGGTGATCATCTACCCGCACAAGGTGAAGATCTGATCTTCTAATATTTTAAAAAGTTTTTAATCCTTATCTATCTACGAACGGTTTTTGAACAACGTTCATGCGATGAACGGTTGATCCCGCGCATGCCTCTTCCGCTGCATCTGAAAATTTTAAAATTTCAGCGGCATGATCGGGGTTTTCTAACACCACCTGCTTATTGTCCAGACACGGATGACGTGCACATCCAGGATAATTTGATTTACATTTTATATATTAATTTTTTTTACAATCTAATTATTTCAAATCATTTGCCTTTAATGTTTTAATTAATGGACATTTTATTTTTATTTTTATAGATGGACTAGGAAGAGTGAGGAGGACACAAGGACCTACTCGAGCACGGGACGTGTGAAGCCTATGTGAGGATGAGAAGATCATCGTCCATTGCAATGAACTGGGCAGCCCATCAAGAAGGCTGCAAGCATTTTATTGACTTTTCTAGGATCGGTTGCACGGAAGGGTTAGTTATGTCCGCTCAACTATACAAAATAGAATGAAATACTTTCTTCGTAAAAAGTTAAGCTTCTTAAAGTTATTGAGGTAAAGAATTGAATTTGCATACTATCACAATTTTATTTTTTTATTTAACATTGTTACAATATTCTTTACCTTGGTGTAGGATAAGTTTTTGCTTCCTAAAGAGAGCCATGATTGGGTGCTAAAGTCCGTCAACCACAAGCGTAAAAAATATAGGGCGAAGTTAAATGCGAACTAGAAGCACGATGGTATGACATAAGAGGAGGTAGCCCGTGTTTGTCCTCCTGATGTAATCCCTCATCAGTGGAGGGAGCTTGTCCACTACTGATATTTCGAGAAAGCTCGGGTTGTGTATATTTTTTAAATACCTTAGATTGTATTTACTAATAATATAGATTACAAATTTATACATTAAATATATTACATTCATTACGTTTTTTTGGGAAGACATATTCCAACATTGTTAGAGCTGCACGAGCATCTCAGAGTGTTCCTCATACTTCGGGCTCGATGAGTTATGCGAGCGTAGAGCTGAATTCGTAAGTTTTTTTGAAACTCTTTGAACTATCTTAAATTGTTCTATTATATAGCATCTATTATGATATATAGTTTGTCAATATACTTTTTGTTGGAGATGGATGATAATGGAAGGGAGCCTGGTAAGGTAGAGTTTTATAAAATGACTTACACCCATCGAGATGGCAGCTTTGTTCGGAAGTAGTCAAGAGATATAGTTGTACGTATTCATCTTTGACTTGTGCAATGATATTTTTATTAGTTCTATTACTGGCATACATTAATATGATTTTTTCTTTTGAGAGATATAGGACAGGGCAACAATTCTTATTTCAGAGCGCATCGGAGAAGTCATCATCATTCGACGCGACAAGTCATGTCGAAACTCAGGGGCTCGCTGAATTGATGGGCCTAGAGCGTTATAGTTGAGTGAGGAGTTATGGCATTGGAGTTACCATCACTTAGTTGTCTGCAGTAAGCAGGTATACAAGAAATGCCAGAGAAGGTAGTAGCATTGCAGATGTTAGTAGTCTTCAGACAACTATTAAAGAGTTGAAGGATCGCCATCAGGTAGACTTGGCGGAGCTGAAGTAGAGCCATCAAGTAGAGATGGCGGAGCTGAAGTAGAACCAACAAACTTTGCAGTCTTAGCTTGAGCATATTTCATCTATGTTACAATGATTTCTCCCTCCACAGGTAAATAACTATATATATTTGATACTTTACATAATTATCATTTATTTTGTATGAGTTAATGATTTTCATATTTCTAACTTCTAAAGTTTCTCTTTTTTTTTTGTAGATTCTTGATATTTCAACAGCTCGTAGAGATGATGATGGTACTGAATTCGATCCCTGATACTTTTTAGACTATTTTTTAAGGAGTTCGATATGTATGTTTCTTATATTTTTCAAAGTACATTATAATTCTAAACTGATTATGTAAATTTAATCATATATGACAATATGAATAATCTAAATGTTTATGTCAATGTAAATGTAATGCAGGTTCATATTGTTATAATGCGATTTATGATATGTATTTATATTTCTAATATTTTTTTTAAAAAAAATAAAACTTTCGATGCTTTAAAGCGTCATTAGAAAACTGCCATGGCACGGGGCAGCTTGGGTTAGCACGCTTTCGCCGACGCTTTAAAGCATCGGTAAAACCCTAGTTCCCTGATGCTTTAAAGCGTCGGTAAAAACCTACAACAATAGCTCGGCACGCCCAAGTGATAGTTTATGCCGACGCGTATTTGCGTCAGCGAAAGCAAGTACCCCCGACGCTTAATAAGCATCGGTAAATTTCAGGTTTTACCGACGCTTTTATGTACCATCGGAAAAAAAAATTTTCACTCAGGTATCGCCAACGCTTCACGACACTTCGGGTAGCGTCGACAGGATATTTACCGACACTTATAAGCGTCAGTAAAGGATATAAAAAACTTCAGAAAAGATCACTTTTCCTGTAGTGTACTATTTTTCTTATAAAGAGTCTTTCTTACGCGAATAAGCTTATTTCCTTAAATAGGTAGTGAAAATTGTTGATCAATAAAAGGTAGTGAGATATTTTAACGCCTGTTTAGATGATAGAGCTGAAAATTTTATTGGATTCATAGATTGGCCCAGTACAACCAGCAAAATTATAGAATTATAGGCTAGCTAGGCCTATATTCATAAATACCTAAAAATAGAATAGAAGTGGGCTTGTCTGAACGACCTAAATCCTATAGGAAGAAAAAAAATAGACTTGCTAAGTTTTTTTTTATTTTTATAAGACACCAGGACAAACTGTTGAAGAAGGCTATGTAAGCTATTAGACATCTAGCCTTACCTAAGGCTAATGAAGAATAGTGGGATGATGCTTTCCCAAGGTTCCATATGCTCGATTGGAAAGTTTAATGATAATGATGTATCAGGAAGCAACTTTGCTTTCAAACTTTTTGAAGATGTTGCACTATATCAAGTAGAGTGGAGAGGGAAAGCTCTACCCCCTTCAGAATTCATGAAAATTCTTCGAAACTTCATAAAAAAAAATATGACAATGCCAATGTCATGAATTTGGAGCTATGTAGACTTTTCTTAATAAATTCCCTATTCAAACAAACCTCCTTTCCCCGATCCATGCTACTTCATTATAGAGATAGAGATAATAATTTTCTGTTACATATGCTGCACTGCTTCTCAAAATAATAATAATAATAATAAAAAGCATAGCTATTTTTACTTCATTGCATGGGCATCACACATGCCAACTACAAGGACAGATATAGATAAGTATTTTTGAGGGTAAATGAAGCAAAGTGCATAAAAAGAATAGATTCAAAGAAAGGCACCAACACTGCTTGGACTTGTGGTGTAGGACCGCTCTTGAACCGCTAGTAGCCGGGGTGGTGCCGGGTGTGACGTACTTACACGTGGTACTCGAGCCAGAGCTCAGAGGAGTAGCTGAGCCGGGCCCACGGGTGGGGAGGGTATGAGTAAAACCGGTCGGGGTGCCCAACACACGGCCATTTCTGCCCGCATCGAACATTCTCCTGGCGGGGCGGGGGCCCAGTTGGGGGCTGCTACGCGGGGGTGGGCTTGTCCCTTCCTCCCCCCTACCCCTTTTCTTAAGCAAAAAAAAAAAAAAAAAAAAAAGGCACCAACACTGATAGGATTTTGAAATCATTAACCTCAACAACCTTCCACTTGTTTAATCTTATGTATCATTTAATAAATTCAGAAATTTAACATCGGTATTAGATGTAGATGGTATAGAAAAAAAAATTTGGTCATTAGCAAGTTTCAAGTGGAAAACAGACAAATGGTTGTTGGACTATATTAAATTATCAATCATCTCTCAGTTTTATCCATATAGCTCTAGAAACATTTAAGCTTGTATTAGATATTAAATCTATTATTGATCTCCTCACAACTTCAATATGTCCTCCAAATCCTAATTTTGAATTAGTAAATTTTTCACGTTTAGTATATATATACTTTGAACTTGTTGGATACTATTACTTATGTATTCTGCAAACCTTAATTCTAAATATATTGGTCCACAATGCACCTTTGAGCGGATCAAAGTGTGTCGCACCCTGAGCCCGAAGCGCGACAGACACCATGCCTATATGGCGGAGCATACAGGCATGCAAAGCTGCCGATCATATCAAAGCAATAATAATTCTTAAAAATTTACTTAATCAACATCTTATTTAAATAATACTAACATAAACCAAATAAAATTTTCTAACTAAACTTACTAATACTCTAACGACTAAAAGTATCTTCGGAAAAACTAGTGCACTTTCTAAGTCCCGAGCAATTATGCATCCGGATTTGAAAAATAGAGAAAATATGATAATGAGCTATACTAGCCTACTAATCACCATAATACCCTAAAGTGGCATCGAAGCATGTCAAATAATTTAGTTAAAAATGCAAAATATTGATTGGGGAATAAATTATTTCTTGAATAATGCAATTTTTTTTTTGAAATATCCTATAGTTTTCACAAGAAATACAAGAAACTATATATCGAAAATTAAAAACTTGGAAATTAGATATCAAAATCAGGCTATGACCACTTAACCCAGTGGCATGGGTCGCACAAAGTGCCAAAAACTAGTATTCTTAATCACCAATGGCATAATGTCCCAAATACCACTATTTTAATCACCGATGGTGTAGTATCGAAACTAGTTTCTCACAGATTACAAGTCGATAGGACCAGTGAATAATTCTCATTGACGGAGCCAGAATAGATCATAGCCATGCTGAGAATGCATATTTATCAAACATATTTTTCATGATTTGTCCTGTCACATTTTTTAGATTTCATAACATAGCATATCACATATTTTAGAATAATCATAACATTAACATGCCTGATCCGTTTAACTAAGTACAAAACAGATATCAAAATTAATAATTATTTTATCAAATAATTTGAAAAACATACTTTGAAGCATTAGGTTACTTACCTCTTCTCGCTTCAAAAATTCTACTTCAGTTGGATGGGTCAAGTGCACCTGTTTTAATATAATAAAAGCATCATAAATTTCATCATCATTCGAGAAGTCAAACGAAGTCAAAATCAAACACTACTAAAGAACAACCTCATGCCCCCAAATCAGGTCGATCAGCTGATAGTTCCCAACTGCCCAAGTTGGTTCGAGCAAGAAGGATTCAACAGGTCAGATGAAGATCAAAAGTGACCAAATTAAGCTGGGGCTGAAGTAAAGGGCCGGTCTATCCCCCGAATATCAGGACGGTTTAGGGTCTCCAAACTGGGTCAACTTAGATCCGAGCAACAAAAAAAATAGGGCCTACACAAGGATCTCTAAGCCTGTCTAGAGACAGAAAGAGGAAGAGGAGAGAATCTCAGCTTAGGTCTAGCCAGGAGTCTGGGTTTTATCCGTCGATGGTATGGGCCATCCAAGATCCTCAATATATCTGCTCCACAGTCAAGTAGAGAGAGAAAATGTTTTCCTTGCTGTTTTTTCCTTTTATTACTTACAAATAGGGGACAAATGGGAAGAAAATAGAAGAAATAAGAAGAAGAAGAAGAATGGAGAGGAGGAAGAGAGGGAAGAGGAGGGAGAAGAAGCCGACGAAGAAAGTTTGGTGGTGGTCGAGCCTCGGTGGTCGACAGCTAGCCGTCGACGGCAGGCGGTAGCTGGCGAGAAAGAATTACCGAGATCATTCTTTGTTTGACCACAATAGGGGAACAAAATCGCTCGATTTCAAGTTGGAATAGAGGAATAGGGGGAAGGAGATTTACCAACGATTGACAGAGGTAGCATATCTCGGCCGAGGGTGGCTTGGTCCAGCGGCTGGTGGTGCGGAGCTCAAAATAGGGAGAAGGAGAAAAAAGGGTCGTCGGTGGTCTAGAGAAAAGAAGAGACTTCGGCGGTGGCGCTTGTGTTGAGGACCCAAGCCCGCCGCACCGCCGAGTCCCTCAACCGATGGAGAATCCCAGCCCGAAGGAGGACAATGGAAGGTCATGCCAAGACCAAGGACGAGGTACGGATCAACTATTTTATTTGGAAAGCATTGGCCGAAGCATGTTCACACTTGGCCAAGCCTTGGCCAAGCTCCTTTATACTTGGCCAAGCCTTGGCCAAGCTCACCCGTGTCCGTGCCCAACCAAGCCCGTGCCCGTGCCCACGCATGAGTGCACCCAAGGCACGCCCAAGCACACCTCAGGCCATTGCTGGGCGTGCCCAGGCCATGGCTGGCCGAGCTCAGGCCGCAGCAGCGCCCAAGCCATGGCCGCGTGCGCCCGCTGGCCGCGCACGCCCCTGGCCGCGCGCGCGCCCGCGACCGCCCGCGTGCCAGGCGCGGTTCGCTGGGCCACAGACCGTGCGCCTCGCGCTCGCCACGCGCCCGCCCGCGCGCGCCCGGCACGCGCCTACCCGCGCGCGCACCCGCGCGCGCCCGGCACGCGCCCGGCTGCGCACGTGGCCGCCGTACCGCACGCCCATACCGCGTGCGCCAGAGGGCCTGCGCGCGCCCATGCCGCGCGCCAGAGGGCCTGCGCGCGCCCATGTCGCGCCCTGCCGTGCCTGCCGCGCGCCCAGCACCCTTGCCACACGCCACAGCCCTACCAGACTGTGGCCATGCCCTGCCAAGGCCATGCCGCCTGCCTGGCCACCTGCCAAGGCCATTCCTTGGCCTGCCCAGTGCCAGGCCATGGCCAGCCAGCCTGCCAAGTGCCTGCAGCGCCCATGCCGTGCTGCCCAGCCTGCCAGCACCATGCCAAGCCCTGCAGCCATGCCCAGCGCCTGCCACTGCCCAGCCACCATGCCACCCATGTCCTGCCACCTGCCAGCACCCTGCCAGGGCCATGCCAAGCCCTGTCCAGCCGTGCCAAAGCCTTGCCACGCCCATGCCAGCCTCAGCCTTGGCTTGTAGACCTGCCAGCACCCTGCCTTGGCCCAGCCATGCCCTGCAACCCTGCCAGGCCATGTCCATGACCCTGCCAGCCCCTGCAGCACCCAGCCACAACCCAGCCAGCAGCCAGCCTTGCCAACCATGCCCTGCAGCCTGCCACAGCCTTGCCAAAGGCCATGCCAGCCCAGCCATGCCTGCTGCCAGCCATGACAGCCTTGTCACCCATGCTGCCAGCCCATGCCACAGCCTTGCCAAAGGGTCATGCTGCAGCAACTATGCCAAGTGTGCAGCCTTGTGCCACAAGCAACCATGGCCTTGGCCATGCCTAGGCCCTAGGAAGCCATGCCTTAGCCTCTTCTTTGGGCAGCCACATGGGGCACTTGGAAGCCTATAAATAACCTTGGAGAGGCACCATTTGAAAGATCTTAGATCTTAGACTTTTGAACCATTGTCTTGTGAGTGTTTCCACTTGTATTCGGCCTAAGGGCTTGGGAGGGACTTGTCCCTATGTATTTGGTCCTAGAGTTTCTCTAAGGACTTGGGCTAGTGAGAACCCATCATAGTTCCACTAGATTTATGCTTGTAGCTTCATTTTAGGAATAGAATCAATCAAGCTTTCCTCTACAAATATCTTCTTGTGTTTGATTGTCTTCTTCTCAAGTCAAGGGTCGGGTCAAGCTGCAGCCAGTAGGCCCTCCCCTTGCCTTGGTTCCCACGGTCACTTAAGAGCTTGGCACAACGCGGCACAAGCTTGATCCACCACGGCGTTACCCGTTCGGCCCGCGTTTCTACATTTCTAAGGCATCCGCAAGGAGCCAAGGTGCAAAGGCTTGGTGTGGCGGCTCGGGGCCGAGAGACGCCCTCCAACAATGGTGCTTTCATTGAGAGAATCCATTAGAAAGTTCTCTTCCTAAGAGGTAACGCCTACAACCCTAAGAAAATTTCAAATTCTATTTTGGGTTAATATGGTAAACATTATGGAGGAGAGTGAGGCTTGTTTGAAGAGGGCAAATGAGACCCTAGCCAAAATTAGAATGAATCTAAGAGATAGGGAAGAAAGAGAGAGGAAAGATGAGTACATGAGGATGAGTGAAGAAAGAAGAAAAGAAGAGAGAAGAAAGGAGAAAGAAGTGAGGAGAGATGAAGAAAAAAGAAGAGAAGAAAAGATAAGGAGAAACAAAAGGTTAGAGGGCCCAAGAGTCATGAAAGAGAGGAAGAGTCATGAAGCAAGTAGCTATGCTATCCACCATGGGGAGCATGGCTATGGGGGAAGTATGTGGAGAGAGGGCCAATTGATGATGATAAAAAAGGAGTTAAAAAAGGCCCGGGAGTGTATGAAGCTTGGGGCAAGCCATGATCATATAAGACAACCCACGGAGGAGATTTCCCATGATCTAAACCTTGGAGACCCAAGAAAAGATATGGAGGAGAGAAAGGAGCCAAGTGTTGCTGACCATGGTGAGGAGGCTATGGGAGGACCATGGCCCCAAGAGAGGGAGTCTACCTTGGACTTCCCAAATTTCAGCAAAGAGCCCCTGCAACAAAGGATGATCGAGCATGATGAAACAACCGATGAAGCATCCGAGCAGCAAGAGGCTGACCAAGCACTTGTGGAGGATGATGGCGACAAGAATGAGGAAGGGATGCCCAATGAAGTTGAACATTTGGTGACTGAAATTGCTGCACCAACCACTTCGGCAGCTGCAGAAATTTCTGCAACAAATTCTGCAGCATGCCGAGAAGTTGACCAGCCACAAGAAGAGGAAGGGCCCAATTTGCTGAAGGCTGAAGGAGGAGGAAGCCCTATTGATGCAACAGCAAGCCATGCCAAGAACATCCAGCTATGGGCATCCAAGATCAAACCCAACTCGGCACCCACAATTTCAGCCGCTGCAGAAATTTCTGCAGCAGAAAATTCTGCAACTTGGGGGACAACGGATCAAGCTAAGGTACCATTTAAAACCCCATCTTTTGATCACCAAATTGTGGGATTACATGAGGCCAAAGGCTTGACTGCAACCCTGGAGAGCAACAGCAGCAAATCAGAAGTGTTAGCGGGTGATCAAGCCTTCCCACTAATAGCCGGCGGCAAACCCAAGCGAGAATTCCAAGCCATGCTGCAACAATATGAGTTCAAGCTTGTGTTCCAACCAAAGGAAGAAGTCAAAGGAATGAAGGAGAACCCTTATGAAGCGCTCAATGCCTTGACATGGAACATCACTTGGGAAGTGGCAAGGTATGATATTTGGGCTCAAAGAATTCATGAAGTATGTGAGGCACCAAATAATGCACTTGCACCATACAACCGAAGGGGTGTACTGAATTTTTGCATGAGGATGAAAATCGTTGAGGACCTCGCACATGATCCATTGCGGGTCCTCTACATGGAGGAAGTGTTGGCACATATTTACAATGGCAAAGGAGGGAGCCAACTTGGGTGGCTCCACACATGCAACCATGAGAAGCCTCCCCTCGACTGGAAGAAGTTTAAAAAGAAATGGAAGAAATATCAAGTGGTCGCTCATTGGGGAAGAAGGCCAAGAGAAGGAGATTCGTGGGGAGACTACGGTGACAAAGGTTGGCGGTGCCTGAACTCGATCCTTGAGGACAAGGATAATTTTCAAGGGAGGGGGAATGTTGAGGACCCAAGCCCGCCGCACCGCCGAGTCCCTCAACCGATGGAGAATCCCGGCCCGGAGGAGGACAATGGAAGGTCATGCCAAGACCAAGGACGAGGTACGGGTCAAATATTTTATTTGGAAAGCATTGGCCGAAGCATGTTCACACTTGGCCAAGCCTTGGCCAAGCTCCTTTATACTTGGCCAAGCTCTTCTCCACTCGGCCAAGCTCACCCGTGTCCATGCCCAACCAAGCCCGCGCCCGTGCCCACGCATGAGTGCACCCAAGGCACGCCCAAGCACACCTCAGGCCACTGCTGGGCGCGCCCAGGCCCAGCGAACTTCGCCACAGACCGCGCGCCTCGCGCCCGCCCGGCGCCCGCCCGCCATGCGCCCGCCCGCGCGCGCCCCGCGCCCGGCATGCGCCCGTCTGCGCACGCGGCCGCCGTACCGCACGCCCGCCTGCGCACGTGGCCGCCGTACCGTGCGCCCATACCGCGCGCGCCAGAGGGCCTGCGCGCGCCCATGCCGCGCGCCAGAGGGCCTGCGCGCGCCCATGCCGCGCCCTGCCGTGCCTGCCGCGCGTGCCGCGCAGCCTGCCGCGCCCTGCCGCGGGCCCTGCCGCGCGCCCAGCGCCCTTGCCGCACGCCACAATCCTGCCAGACCGTGGCCATGCCCTGCCAAGGCCATGCCGCCCGCCTGGCCACCTGCCAAGGCCATTCCTTGGCCTGCCCAGTGCCAGGCCATGGCCAGCCAGCCTGCCAAGTGCCTGCAGCGCCCATGCCGTGCTGTTCAGCCTGCCAGCGCCATGCCAAGCCCTGCAGCCATGCGCAGCGCCTGCCACTGCCCAGCCACCATGCCAGCTATGTCCTGCCACCTGCCAGCACCCTGCCAGGGCCATGCCAAGCCCTGTCCAGCCCTGCCAAAGCCTTGCCACGTCCATGCCAGCCTCAGCCTTGGCCTGCAGACCTGCCAGCACCCTGCCTTGGCCCAGCCATGCCCTGCAGCCCTGCCAGGCCATGTCCATGACCCTGCCAGCCCCTGCAGCACCCAGCCACAGCCCAGCCAGCAGCCAGCCTTGCCAACCATGCCCTGCAGCCTGCCACAACCTTGCCAAAGGCCATGCCAGCCCAGCCATGCCTGCTGCCAGCCATGACAGCCTTGTCACCCATGCTGCCAGCCCATGCCACAGCCTTGCCAAAGGGTCATGCTGCAGCAACTATGCCAAGTGTGCAGCCTTGTGCCACAAGCAACCATGGCCTTGGCCATGCCTAGGCCCTAGGAAGCCATGCCTTAGCCTCTTCTTTGGGCAGCCACATGGGGCACTTGGAAGCCTATAAATAACCTTGGAGAGGCACCATTTGGAAGATCTTAGATCTTAGACTTTTGAACCATTGTCTTGTGAGTGTTTCCACTTGTATTCGGCCTAAGGGCTTGGGAGGGACTTGTCCCTATGTATTCGGTCCTAGAGTTTCTCTAAGGACTTGGACTAGTGAGAACCCATCATAGTTTCACTAGATTTATGCTTGTAGCTTCATTTTGGGAATAGAATCAATCAAGCTTTCCTCTACAAATATCTTCTTGTGTTTGATTGTCTTCTTCTCAAGTCAAGGGTTGGGTCAAGCTGCAGCCAGTAGGCCCTCCCCTTGCCTTGGTTCCCACGGTCACTTAAGAGCTTGGCGCAACGCGGCACAAGCTCGATCCACCATGGCGTTACCCGTTCGGCCCGCGTTTCTACATTTCTAAGGCATCCGCAAGGAGCCAAGGTGCCAAGGCTTGGTGTGGCGGCTCGGGGCCGAGAGACGCCCTCCAACAGCTTGCCCGAGGCGGCACCACGGTCACTAGAGAAAAGGAAGGAGGAGGAGAGGTGATTGGTGGAGCTTAGGGGTGAGTCAATCGCTAAGAGATGGGAGATTTATCGGAAGGTTTTTCGAAAGAGATAAGCTCGAGGGTGAGAGGATAAGCTCGGGGTCTTTGCTCCGCTGCGAGAACCGCGGTGGATAGACTCGATGGAAGTGGAGACTTGGATTATCCTAGCCTCCGACAGTGTCCGCGGTGGAGGACTCTTCTTTCTCCTCCATGTGGTTGAACAGGGACTGCCCTGTTTTGAATAGGAAGAGGGCCTTCGGGCCCTCTCTTTGTGTCGGGCCATTGATAGTCAACTTTAAAGACCACGCAATAACACGTATCTGGTAGGATAGTGATTACGGGTATCGATCCACAGGGATTGGGATAAATTGTTTTCTTAAAAATATTTAAAAAGAAGAGTTTGTGAAGAAAATTAAACTAAGAAATTTAATAAAAGAAAATGCAATTAAAAGGATATCAGTTGGAGAAAACCTAGGGCAAGAAATTCACCACTAACATCGGAACAAGGGTTATTTGTATTTTAATTTATTCTTGGATTAACATGCAAATTGGCTACAAGCCTAATAAGCATTCGAATAAAATTTTACAAAAATAATTTAGGCATAATCCATCTTTAGTTAGCATGAAATGTCTACCCTAATCTAAGGTGGCAGTACATCGCATCTTCCTTAAGCATGAACTATTTTATTTTTACTTCAATGATCATGAAGAGCAGTTGTATAAACGTCATACTTAAAATTACAGAAATTAAATATGAGATGAAATAAAATATTCATTAGGAGCAAAATAAAGTTTATACAACTTCAGGAATAGAAAATTAAAATATAAAACCCTTGGCCCCTTGTTTGGGCTGCATCCGGTCCTAGTGGAGAGCTCAGCCTTTCATGGAGTCGTGGGCGACAACAGCAGCGCAGAGGTCCTTCATTGTGACTGGCTCGAATCAAACTCCCTTCATCATATATATATATATATATATATATATATATATATATATATATATATATATATATATATATATATATATATATATACATATATTTTCTCTCCGTGGGGAGTTATTCCCATAATACCCAAAAAATATTATCACTCCCTTTTTGGTTCGGTGGGAACTCAGCATGAGAACCCCCACTTTCTCCATGGGATCCGTCTCCTTCCCCTCTTATAGCCTTCCCGAGTGAAGAGATAAGGGTAGAGGAATGGCTGATGCATGCGTAGAAGATTTGGACGACGCAGGATAAAGACTGGAGCCGATCCGGAAGTTGATATGCTGCTGGGATGCGGAGGGAGAAACCGACGCTGCTTCCGCGCGGAGGAGATGCGTCTTGCTGGGATTTTGTGCTGATCTTCGGATGCGTTGGAGGTGTTGGACAGCTGAGAGGCGATCTGGAAGTTGGGATGGCTGGGAGCGCACGGAAGAAAGTGATCCGTGGGAAGCTTCATCACGGGCGTTGAAAGGATTTTGGTTCTGTTCAGAAGCAAGGGAAAAGATTGTACGTGGACGATGGAATGAGTCTCACGGCTATGTGGAGATGCCGAAAGAATCGGGATGCTAATCCGAGTGATCACGGGATGAGGATGGATCACGGAGAGATTTGGAAAGTGCTGGATTAGAGGGAGATGAAGCTAATCCGGAACAGGGGAAGCGTGGATACGGCTGTGGTGTGGAGCTGGGAATCTAGTTGGGATAAGGATTGGTCGGTTTGGGATGCAGGGGCTTCAGAAGACATGGGAAGTTGATTTACTTGGGATTCCTTTTGACGTGGATGAAGGGGAGGAATCACGAAAGCATGGGATCACGGAGAAGATGGGATCCGAAGCAGGGATGAGAGCGGGTTGCTTTGAACGTGGAAGGAATGAAACGATAAACTTTGTTCTCAGGGGATCTAGCAGTTGGTTTGAGTCCGTGAGGGGGTGGCTGCATTCGGCTGGGAAGGACTGAGAACAGGGGATAAGTCTGTAATCCGAGATGCAGTGGATTTGATGCGGTCGTGGGATGAATTCATGTTCGCGGGATAATGCTGCAAGCTGGAACAGGGGAGTTGATCGAAAGATAAAGCTTGGGACTTGGCTGGGAGGGAGTTTGGATAAAATCTGGGATGATATGGCGCTCATGGGATATTTGGACACAGTTGAATGGGGTTGGAGCTTATCCAGGAACAAGAGGAAGGGCGGACGACTGGATTGGTTTGAGAGGATCTCGGAGGCTGGAGTTGGATCACGGAAGAAGAGGAACTGGGATGAACGAGCTGGCTCTGTTTTGCAAGCTGGGATGTTGGGATCTCTTGCATGCATCACGGGAGGATTGGGCATGGCGTGGCAGTTGAGATATAGCGGAGCAGGGGATGTGGAAGGGAGTGATCGAAATATGAAGCTTGGGACTCGGCTTGATTCGAACGGGAGAAGAAATCAGGGATCCACGTGTGATGTGCTGATGGCTGGATTCAGCTGGGAAGGATGTTGTCCACGGCTGAGATGAAGACTGGATCAACGTAATCCGGAGGGATATTGGAATTCTGCTGGGATTTAAAGCTTATCTGGAAGCTGATCTTGCGGAAGGGAGCTTGGACTCGGTTGTATCTTAGATGATGGAATTAATTCCGATGGGATGAGGATGCATGGGATTCGGTCCATATTTGATTCTAGATGTATGTCCTGAATGCAGGGGGGCTGGGAAGGACACTTACGTGGATGGTGTGCAATGAGAAAGATCTTGGTTGTGCTTACGGCTAGGAAGGCACGAGAGGTTGGCTGGGATGTTTCATGCACACGTGAAAAAAAAGAACTTGTTTTAATGGGTGAATGCATGAACAGATTGAATGCGAATGGCTAAGATGTGATGCAGGGGAATTGGGATAAATATGATTGAATCGAAATATGAGAGGATCTAATTTGCAAGGTGCGTGCAATTTGGGTTCAGAAATAAATGAATTTGACATGACCTGCATACATTAGATTTGATCAATAAAAATAATCAAACTTGAATTATTTCTAATTAAAATGCAATGATGAAGGGGAATGAATTTTTTTATGTTTAAATTTAAAATATATGCGTAAAAATAATGATAAGTGCTATGAGTAAGATATTAATTCATGCATTATTTAGCACTTATCAGCCATGCCAATGGGCCGGCCCAGTGAAGCTGGGCCTCACAAAGTGTCCACAAATATATGAAGATTCAGCCTTTTTGGTCAATTCTCTATTTTCTTCTGTTTTGATAAGATTTTCAATGGTTGAATTGGGATGGGTTGCATTGATAACGAGTTACAATGATGCAAGTTCAGATAGGCCAGTTGGGTTAGAATAAATTTAAAGGTTGAGCTAGGCTAGTTTGTGTTAGGATACCACTTACAATGATCCAAGCTTGTCAACCCTAAAGGATGAATTTTGATGATTACAAAACACTTGAGATGATGTTATGTACTAATGATATTGGCTTAATTGTGAAGTTTTATAAGTCAAGAAAAATCAGAAGAAATGAAGCACAGCAAAATCATTAGTTCTTCACAAACACTTCATTGGATATGTTCTAAAAGAAAAATGATCTTAATCTAATCCATGAAAATCAAAGATAAAGTCTAAAGTATTCTGTTTGAAAAACTTGAGTCGACCCCTAAGCAAAAAGGACAAATTTGAGTTGACTCTGGCATATTTTCTTCAAGTGGCACAATCAATGAGTTGACTCCCATAAAATATGAGTCGACCCTTGTGTAGTTCAAATTAAACAGAAAGCTTTTACCGCCTGAGATAAAGTTTAAGGAGTCGACCCTTGTTCCAAATGAGTCGACCCCCGAAATTGAAGAGTCGATCCTTGCGTTTGAAGAGTCAACCCCAGTTCAGTCTCAGTGTCAGCCAGAAAAATTAGTGCATGAGTCGACCCCTGTGTTTAAAGAGGCGACTCCTGAAGAAGATGAGTCGACCCTTAAGGTTAAAGAGTCGACCCTTTGAAGTTATCACAGCAAGAGCCGTCTCAATATCTTGAAATGTCGTCTCAGCCTGTACAAGTATTGGTATTCTGCCCGTAACTTTTGACATACATCTCTGATTAAGCTAAAATTGGATTCGTTGGAAATTAACTTAGAAAGGAACAAAAGTGTATCTCACGAGAATTTCAAAATTCGGACGTTTTTTTGGTCAAAAGTGGACTGTAATCAGCGACACGAAATCAAGGGCGGATTCTGGGGTGATTCTATTCCAAATCAAACTCTGCTTCGTGGATACATTGTATTAATTATTCTCCTTTTTGTGGAGGACGAGGGAGCCACCCCCTGCAGCCTTCCTCAAAGCCCAAGCAGCCAAATTAGGCATGGACTCTTCTGATTTTTGTTCAAATCAAACTGTGATCTCCAAAAGATGTTGTGCTGATTTTTCTCTCGAGAAATCAGTTGATTTCTTTCCACACCGGGCCAACCCCCTTCCTATAAATTGAGGGGCGCAGAAGCAAGAAGGGGACATTAGAGAGAGGAGGAAGAAAGGAGGAGAAGCCAGTCTTGATGGAAGAATCTCTCTGCGCTGCTGTTGTCCACATCTACAAGAGGGCTGATCTCTTCACTAGGGCAGGATGAAGCCCTAACAAAGGCAAACGGTTTTGTATTTTTAATTTCTATTTTTGGAGTTGTATGAACTTCTTTGATCTTAATGAATATCTTTTTATCTTATATTTAAATTCTATGATTTTAAGTATTATGTTTATACAACTGTTCTTCATGATCACTAAGTAAATATAAGATAGTCCATGCTTAAGAAAGATGCGATGTGCTGCCACCCTAGATTAGGGTAGACATCTCATGCCAACTGAAGATGGATTATTCCTAAATTACTTTATGAATTTCTATTTGAATGCTTATTAGGCTTGTAGCCAATTTGCATGTTAATCCAAGAACGAAGTAAAATTCAATTAATCATTGTTGCTATATTCGTGGTGAATTTCTTGCCCTATGTTCTTCTAATCATATTATTTTCAAATTGCACTTCTTATTGGATTACCGTAGTTTAATCTTTTTCACAACCTCTTTTTCATATATTTTTAAGAAAACAACTGTACCCCAATCCATGTGGATCGATACCCATAATCACTATCCTACAAGATACGTGCTATTGCGTGGTCTTTAAAGTTGACTATCAATTTTTGGCGTCGTTGCCAGAAATTGCTAGCATGGCTGTTTTCTTCTTTTTTATTTTTTTTTATTTTTTTAAGCGATTGGATACATCTATTTTCTTATATTGCTATATCTTTTGAGATGTACGAAACTTTGATTTGTTTTGTTAGAGGGAAAAAAAAAGAGAGAAGAAAAATTTTGGATGACCAGACGACAAGTACTGAAGAGGTTTGATTAGTCAGCTTGTTGAATATTTTGCTTGGTAATTTCTAAACCTCTCTTGTCTTTATTTTTCTCGCATCAGCTCGCAAACGTAGTGGAGAAGCTCAGCACATACATCTCGGCGTATGTGTGTCTGGTCTGTTGCCCCCTTTTAAACTACGAGTGCTCGAATAGATATTATTTAGGTTGTTCATGCATTTGAATCGTTTTTGTGATTGTTTGAGTTAATTTCAGTAAGGAGTGTATTACTGTTTGACACACTACTTAATATATCACGCACATAGTAAGGGCAATCACCTCAATAAGATAAGCACTGGATTTCATCACCAGATTCTTGCCCAAATTAGGCGAACCAACTCTCATATAGTTATCATTTTAATTAAAATCAATTAGACATTGGCCCCTAGGTGATGAGTTACGCCACCATTCGATGCGACGTTCGCAGCGGAATTCGAACGGGACATCGTTCATCGTATGAATGCGCCTCGGATCGTAGAATTCAAAAAATTTTCTGGATCCAAATCCAGAAGATTTTTGAACTCATTAGGGAGGGGAGATTAGGATCTGAGGAGGGTTGATTAAGATTTATAAAACTGAACAAAAATCAGAATTTTTAGATTTGAAGATCTCATATTCAAAAATTCTGCAGGTGTAGAACACTGCAGCCTGATGATCTATTCTAGGTTTCTGTTTGAGCCGCATAATTGTCTGGCCTCTACAAGTATCCACACGAGAATCTAATTATCTGAGAATAGGTCTTACCGGAGTGCTAGCTCCTTGCAAAGATCTCTCATGACTATTATAAATTAGAAGAAATTCTGCAATATACCTCTTTGAAGAAGAACGCTTTCTTCTTCAACCTTGCTCGCAATTAAGGAGGAGGAGGAGGTAGCTTTGCACGTGAATCTTCCTAACCTTGATGCCGTGGAAGAAGAGGAAGAAGAAGCCCTCTTTCAGCCGTGGACAAGGAGGAAAGGAAGAAGCTTGACGTGGGAGGAAGAACTCCTTCTTCCTTGGGCTGAATTGATCTCTCTTCCTTGATCCTTCTTCTTCTTTGCTTTCCAACACCTTGAAGGAAGAAGAAAGGGGATCCTTCACCTTGCTGCCATGAGGAGAAGGGGTCTCTTTTTGCTGCCGTGGGAAGGGAAGAGGAAAAGAGAAAGGGAAGCATGCAGAGAAAGAGGAGAGAATTAATCTATAACATCTCCCTTGCTACCCTTTTATAGATTGGGTTTAGGGCTTCTTCTAATCTTATTAGGAGTATGGAACTATAACCCACCCTTGGATTAATGCCAAATGTCCAATCTTTGTGCTCATAGATGCATGAAATGTCTCTACTTAATCAATTGATTAATTTTCTAATCACATTAGGACTCCTAATCTCATTAGGAGAATTAATTGATTTGGGAGCATGCATCCTACGACTGTTAGAAGTATGCCCTAGAAGCCAACGTGGCTGACGCATATTTGTAATCTGGGGCATAAATTTATAATTTGACACTTATTAATAAATAAGATTGGGCAATTTACTTTTCATTCATGTTTGTATGTGTCCATGAATCGTCCAAGAAATAAATAGATGATGACACATAATTTTAAGGAGTTGAGAATTTGAGGCATGTGTCATTAGGGATTAATTTCTAAATGCTCCTGATCGATGGATCCATCACGAGGGACGGTGATCGATCTGCTGAGATTAGTGCACAGATCACTTAGTCAGATGGACAAGTCTTGAGTCCATGGTGTAGAGATACTGGAGTGATTATGCAAGTACTTGTTAGAGAACAAGGTACTGAGCGTGACCAAAGATAGTAGTCACATGGATGTCTATCCACTCGTCAATGACTACATATGCGGCAGTTGTATGACTGGTCATTTGACCTGCAATGCCTCAGCTATTCACCGTGAGGTTGCTGTAGTTTGACGAGCATGTGAACTTGGGCCCTAGTCATTTGGATCCTTGTAGTGCGAATTGACTGCAGTAGGTTCATTTTGGAATAGGGTTGCATCTAGATGGGATCTATCGACCTTGATAGATTAGGAGTGATCCTATGTGATTTATGAGACTGAGTTCGATAAATTCCTAGCCAGGTATTTTGGAAAAAGAGTTTTCCATATCTCAAACTGAAAGTCGTATAAATTTGACATATGACAGACGATGGGGTTTGACGAGATATCCATAACCTCCGTCACATCGGGATCCATGATAGAGGGACTGTATCATACGCTAACTGCACCAAGAGGTTCAGATATTCCATTCTGCTGGGTTGCCACCACATACTGCTAGGTGTCACTAGTGGATTGTGAGACTCGAAGGCATTCACTTGGTGATCAGTGAACCCTAAGAGTAGAACTGAAATCGTTTCAGTCCACTAAAAGAAGTTTCAGTGATATTGAGATGGAGATCTCAATATTTCTCACTACCAGTCAGAATAGAACCTACGGGGTCACACACATTGAGAATTTAATTAGTCAGACTATCATAATTATGATTTGGAATCATAATAGAAATCAATCATCAATATAATTGGTGATTGAATTAACCCACTAAGTGTTAGTGAGTTAATGGAAGAAGAATTAAGTGGAATTGATTGCAATTGGATTGCAATTGGGCTGATTTAATGAGCCAAATCAAATTGGGTTCGACCCAAATTGATTTGGGTTCATGATTGGGTCAATTTGATTAAACTAAGGTTTGTGCGGATTTTAAAGACCACATGTTGTCGTAGGATGAATAAGACTTAAGTCATGTTCACACTATGCGGACTTTAAAGTACACATGGCGTCATAGGATGCATGCTCCCAAATCAATTAATTCTCCTAATGAGATTAGGAATCCTAATGTGATTAGGAAATTAATCAATTGATTAAATAGACACATGTCATACATCTATGAGCACAAGGATTGGACACTTGGCATTAATCCAAGGGTGGGTTATAGTCCCATACTCCTAATAAGATTAGGAGGAGCCCTAAACCCAATCTATAAAAGGGTAGCAAGGGAGAAGGTATGAATTAATTCTCTCCTCTTCCTCTCCACGCCTCCTCTTCTTTCTTCCTCCTTCTCTACGGTAGCAAGGGGTCTTCATCCTCCTCTTCTTCCGCGGTAGCAAGGCAAGGAAGATCCACGTGCAAGGTTCCTCCTTCCTCTTCCTCCAACGCGAGCAAGGTTGAAGAAGAAAGGGTTCTTCTTTAAGGAGGTATGTTGCGGATTTTTGTCTTCTAATCTATATGATAATCATGAGAGGGCTTTGCAAGGAGCTAGCACTCCGGTAGGACCCTATCTCAGATGATTAGATCCTCGTGTGGATACTTGTAGAGGCCGGACAATTGTATGGCTCAAACAGAAACCTAGATAGATCATCAGACTACGGTGTTCTTCACCTGCAGAATTTTTGAAGATGAGATCTTCAAATTAATTTCTTCTGATCTTAGTTTCAGTTTTATGAATCTTAATCAACCTTTCTCAGATCCTAATCTTCCCTCCCTAATTAATTCAAAGATCTTCTGAATTTGGATCCAGAAAAATTTTTGAATTCTACGATCCGAGGCGCGTTCATGCGATGAACGACGTCCCGTTCGAATTCCGCTGCGAACGTCGCATCGAACGGGGCGTAACTCAGCCGTGGTGTCAGAGCCATGGTTCTAGGGAGCATGTTTAGGACCTAAGGATTGATTACCATATTTTTAATCTGATTTTTAAAGAAATTATGCTTGCTGGATTTTCTGCGTGCTGAAATTTCAAGTTGCTGAAATTTTCAGCATGCAGATCTTTATTTGCTATGATCTTGCAAATTATTTTAGAATTGCAATTAGATTACAATATTTTAAATCAAGTAATGCGTGATCTAAAATCTAGAGAATAGCATAATAGGTTTAAAATTTCAGATCTGAAAATATACATGAGATACATATGGTAATCATAATGTTCATACTTGTTGAAGGTTATGTTTAAAATAATGTATGCATGAGATGTATGTATTAGTTAAACAAAAATTTATTTGCATGAGATGTAAATAAAACCCTTAAACAATAGGACATTTACATAAGATGTAAACTGAAACAATTATGTCATTTACATAAGATGTAATCACATAATATATGAAAGGATTTCATAATTACATAAGATGTAAACCTGAACCAATGTGACATTTACATAAGATGTAAATCGAATGACATATGGTATGGGGTAGATGGTTACATTAGATGTAAATCCCAAGAGACCTAAAACCTCCCTAAATCAATCGAGAGTGAACAATACATTGAGCTAGCCATATTTGATTAATTGATCTAATTGGTGTCTAGGCAAGCTCAAAGGTGGTTACTTAATTAGGACCTTACTCTCTGAGTAAGAGGAGCCTCCCACCTGCTTACCTGGCCAATTGATCGATTACCTTCTATAAAAAGCTCAAAGTTGGAATCACTAAGATCTGATTACCCAATATTAAGTCGATTGGTCTTTCATAATAGTAGAGTTGCTAAGATTTTTCCGGCGTTGATTAGTCTCGACTGGATACAGTGGGCTAGTTGCATCGGGGGATTGGACCTCTCTATTAACATGAGATGTTGTAGGGTAAAGGTGGGGTTGGGCTCCAATAACTATTAGGTAAGGATCCAATCACTGCTTTATTTTTGCGGGATATACGGTGGGTCTGACTTAACCAAGGAACGAGTCCAATAACTGTTAGGTGAGGTCCTTATGACTTGGAGACCAGGCTAGCTCAATATGCTTACGAAGCATTGTACAAGAGTTGTACACTCATCATGTATGTGTCTCCAATAACTGTTAGGTGAGGTGACATGTAGATTGGTGGGACCGCAGCACCCCACTCGAAATCCTAAGTTACAGGTTTCCGTATCTTTACCAGGGGAGTGTGAGAGATCCGAGAAATAGTGGGAGGAATTGATCCAATTTTATTTTAAAAGTTTCTAAAACAAATTAATGTCAAATATAAATTTCTAATTAGAATCTTTACTCTCTGCAGATGTCAATGGCTTCCAATCCGATAGTTCGAATTCTAGATAACAATAGGTTGACCGGACCAAACTATAAAGATTGGCTCTGCAACTTGAAGATTGTCTTGAGTTGCGAAAAGATAGCTTATGTTCTTAACCATGAACTTCCGGTGTTACCAACCCGTGCAACCAATGAGCAGTGTGAGACGCATGCAAAATGGTTGGATGATGACAATAAGGTTAGGTGCTACATTTTGGCATCCATGTCCAACGAATTGCAATGCCAGCATGAGAGCATGAAGACTGCTAAGGACATACTTGATCACCTACAAGAGTTGTATGGTGAACAGAGTCGCGCAGCAAGATTTGAAGTGTCCAAGCGGCTCTTCAAAGCCAAGATGCGTGATGGGCAGTCCGTCCATGAACATGGTTTGACCATGATCAAGGATCTTGAGGAGCTTGAGAAGCTTGGCATGACCATGCACAAGGATTTGCAAACGGATTTGATCCTACAATCGTTGCCATCTTCATATGGGCAGTTTATTGTAAACTACCATATGAATAAAATTGAATGAACCAAACTTGAATTGTTGAATATGTTGGTAATAACTGAGGGAGCCTTGAAAGGTTCAAGGGGCACAGTTCTCACTGCTGAGCTAGCTTCTCCTTCCAAGAGAAAGTCTACTGGGAAGAAGAAGAAACCTGCGAAGAAGCAGAAGACCGAGAAAAAGCCGAAGAAGGAAGTTCCTAAGAAGAAGGCCGAATCCAAAAGAAAATGTTTCCATTGCAATGAAGACGGCCATTGGAAGAGGAACTGTCCTATCTACATGGGAAACATAAAGAGCAAGAAGGATGACATGCCTTCTGAAGGTATGTCTAATATGCTCATTATTGAAACTAATCTAACGGTTTCTTCTATTTTCAGTTGGGTTATAGACTCTAGTTCTAGTGTTCACATGTGCACTACCATGCAGGATCTAAAGGAAAGTAGAAGGCTTACGAAAAGTGCGGTAACCCTAAGGGTTGGCAATGGAGCAAGAGTTGCTGCTGTTGCTGTGGACACATTCCCTTTGCATTTACCGTCAGGATTTAGTTTGATACTTAGAGATTGTTATTTTGTACCTAGTGCTAGCAGAAATCTGATTTCTGTATCTTGTCTAGCATAGAAACATTATGAATTCAATTTCAATAAAGACTACGTTTCTATTTATTTACGAAATAAACTGTTTGGACGTGGTTTTATGATTGACGGTCTCTATCACTTACATATGAATGTATCTGTGAACGTATCTGAGCATACAGTGAGTACCATAGGATCAAAAAGATCTAGAGATGAGATAAATCAAAAGTATTTATGGCACCTCAGACTTGGTCATATAGGAGAAGACAGAATTAACAAATTGGAGAAACATGGACTTTTGAGTTCATTGACTTCTGAGTCATATCCGACTTGTGAATCCTGCCTTCAAGAAAAAATGGCCAAATTACCCTTTGTAGGACACAGGAAGAGATCCACTGAAATACTTGCCCTAGTACACACTGATGAGTGTGGCCCATTTGATGTGCAGTCTAGGGGTCAATTTTTCTACTTTATTATTTTTACCGATGATTTCTCATGGTATGATTATGTCTATCTTATGAGACAAAAATCTGAAGCATTTGAAAGGTTCAAAAAATTTAGATTTGATGTAGAAAAACAGACAGAAAAACTCATTAAGGCTCTTCGATCAGATCGAGGAGGAGAATACCTTAGTGGAGAGTTTCACGATTATCTCAAACAAAATGGTATAGTTTCACAATGGACACCTCCTGGAACACCTCAAGTCAATGGAGTGTCAGAAAGGAGAAATTAGACCCTATTGGATATGGTCAGATCCATGATGAGCTTCACTGACTTACCCTTATTCTTGTGGGGAGATGCCCTACTTACAACTATCTATATATTGAATAGAGTTCTCCCTAAGTCCGTTCCTACCACACCGTATGAGATATGGCAAGGTAAGAAACCAAATCTTGGTTATCTTAAGATTTGGGGATGTCCAGCCCAAGTCAAGCGACAACAGGCGGATAAGTTAGAGTCTAGGACAATTGGTGCTCGTTTCATTGGATATCCTAAAGAGTCGTTAGGATACAATTTTTATATCCCAGAAGATCACAAAGTATTTGTGAGCTGACATGCCATCTTCTTGGAAAAACAGTTTATTCTTGATAGAGGTAGTGGGAGAAAAATTGAGCTCGAAGAGAAAGTCTCTGAAGAGCAACGAGCAATTGAGCCTAGTGAACCTATTCACATTGAGCCAATACATGAAGAATCTCATCCACTTCGTAGATCCAGTAGGATCTCCCATCTTCCTGAAAGATACTTAGGTATGCTTACAGAGAAAATAGAGGAAGAGTTTCTCATGGGAGAAAGAGATCAAAGTAATGATCCCAAGACCTACAACGAAGCGATGTTAGACATCGACTCCGAAAAATGGATGGATGCGATGAAGTCAGAAATAGACTCCATGCATTCCAATCAAGTATGGACCTTAGTAGATCCGCCTAAAGGTATAGTACCTATTGGGTGTAAATGGATCTACAAAAGAAAAATGGGTTTGGATGGCAAGGTAGAGTCCTATAAGGCAAGGTTGGTGGCAAAAGGTTATAGTCAGCGCGAAAGCATTGACTATCAAGATACCTTTTTACCGGTAGCCATGCTGAAGTCCATTCGAACGTTGCTTGCCATTGCAGCTTATTATAATTATGAGATATGGCAGATGGATGTGAAAACTGCTTTTCTTAATGGATATCTTGATAAAGATATCTATATGGAACAGCCTCAGGATTTCACTTCCAGTGACGGTGATCACAAGGTCTGCAAGCTGCAAAGATCCATTTATAGACTAAAGTAAGCATCTCGGAGTTGGAACACTCGTTTCGATGATGTAATAATTTCATCAAGAACGAAGAGGAACCATGTGTGTACAAAAAGGTCAGTGGGAGGGCTACAGTATTCCTCGTATTGTATGTGGATGATATACTCCTAATTGGAAATGATATTCCCATGCTCATATCGGTCAAGTTATGGCTGTCTAAGAAGTTCTCCATGAAAGATCTAGGTGAAGCATCTTATATTTTGGGGATTAAGGTCTATAGAGATAGATCTAAGAGGATGCTTGGCCTATCACAGAAAATATACATAGAGAAAGTGCTGAAGAGGTTCAGCATGGAAAACTCTAAGAGAGGATTGTTACCCCTAAGGCATAGGATAAATCTCTCCAAAAGGTGTGCCCCAAAACATCTGAAGAGATTCAGCGCATGAGTAGGATCCCTTATGCATCGGCAATAGGGAGCTTCATGTATGCCATGCTATGTACTCGACCTGATATAGCACATGCTGTGAGTGTCACGAGCAGATATCAGTCAAATCCAGGCGAGGAGCACTGGATAGCTGTGAAAAATATCCTTAAGTACTTGAGAAGGACTAAGGATCTGTTTTTGGTCTTTGGGGGAGGCACAGAGTTAAAGGTAGAAGGATATACTGATTCAGACTTCATGACTGACCCTGATGATAGAAAGTCTGCATCAGGATATGTATTCTTATGCAATGGAGGATCGGTAAATTGGAAAAGTTCCAAGCAACCGATTATTGTAGATTCTACCATGGAAGCAGAGTACATTGCTGCATCGGATGCTGCGAAGGAAGCGTTCTGGTTCAAGAAGTTTGTCGAAGAGCTAGGAGTCATGTCATCAGATACCATAACCCTTTTCTGCGACAACAACGGCGCCATAGCACTGGCTAAGGAGCCGAGGTCTCACCAGAAGTCCAAGCACATAGAGCGGCGATTTCATCTAATTCGCGACTACCTCGAAAAGAAATATGTAGAGGTGCAGAGAGTAGACTCCACTGATAACGTGGCGGACCCATTCACTAAGCACCTGAGTCAGAAGAAATTAGAAGTCCATCTTGTAAAAATGGAACTTAAATATATGTCTGATTGGCTTTAGTGCAAGTGGGAGATTGTTAGAAGTATGCCCTAGAAGCCAACGTGGCTGACGCATATTTGTAATCTGGGGCATAAATTTGTAATTTGACACTTATTAATAAATAAGATTGGGTAATTTATTTTTCATTCATGTTTGTATGTGTCCATGAATCGTCCAAGAAAAAAATAGATGATGACACATAATTTCAAGAAGTTGAGAATTTGAGGCATGTGTCATTAGGGATTAATTTCTAAATGCTCCTGATCAATGGATCCATCACGAGGGACGGTGATCGATCTGCTGAGATTAGTGCACAGATCACTTAGTCAGATGGACGAGTCTCGAGTCCACGGTGTAGAGACACTGGAGTGATTATGCAAGTACTTGTTAGAGAACAAGGTACTGAGCGTGACCAAAGATAGTAGTCACATGGATGTCTATCTACTCGTCAGTGACTACTTATGATGCAGTTGTATGACTGGTCCTTTGATCTGCAATGTCTCAGCTATTCACTGTGAGGTTGCTGTAGTTTGACGAGCATGTGAACTTGGGCCCTAATCATTCGGGTTCTTGTAGTGCGAATTGACTGCAGTAGGTTCATTTTGGAATAGGGTTGCATCTAGATGGGATCTATCGACCTTAATAGATTAGGAGTGATCCTATGTGATTTATGAGACTGAGTTCGATAAATTTCTGGCCAGGTATTTTGGAAAAAGAGTTTTCCATATCTCGAACTGGAAGTCGTATAAATTTGACATATGACAGATGATGGGGTTTGACGAGATATCCATAACCTTCGTCACGTCGGAATCCATGATAGAGGGACTGTATCATACGCTAACTGCACCAAGAGGTTCAGATATTCCATTCTGCTGGATTGCCACCACATACTGCTAGGTGTCACTAGTGAATTGTGAGACTCGAAGGCATTCACTTGGTGATCAGTGAACCCTAAGAGTAGAACTGAAATCGTTTCAGTCCACTGAAAGGAGTTTCAGTGATAGATGGAGATCTCAATATTTCTCACTACCAGTCAGAATAGAACCTACGGGGTCACACACATAGAGGATTTAATTAGTCAGACTATCATAATTGTGATTTGGAATCATAATAGAAATCAATCATCAATATGATTGGTGATTGAATTAACCCACTAAGTGTTAGTGAGTTAATGGAAGAAGAATTAAGTGGAATTGATTGCAATTGGATTGCAATTGGGCTGATTTAATGAGCCAAATCAAATTAGGTTCGATCCAAATTGATTTGGATTCATGATTGGGTCAATTTGATTAAACCAAGGTTTGTGCGGATTTTAAAGACCACATGTCGTCGTAGAATGAATATGACTTAAGTCATGTTCACACTATGCGGACTTTAAAGTACACATGGCGTCACAGGATGCATGCTCCCAAATCAATTAATTCTCCTAATGAGATTAGGAATCCTAATGTGATTAGAAAATTAATCAATTGATTAAATAGACACATGTCATGCATCTATGAGCACAAGGATTGGACACTTGGCATTAATCCAAGGGTGGGTTCTAGTCCCATACTCCTAATAAGATTAGGAGGAGCCCTAAACCCAATCTATAAAAGGGTAGCAAGGGAGAAGGTATGAATTAATTCTCTCCTCTTCCTCTCCACGCCTCCTCTTCTTTCTTCCTCCTTCTCCATGGCAGCAAGGGGTCTTCATCCTCATCTTCTTCTGCGGTAGCAAGGCAAGGAAGATCCACGTGCAAGGTTCCTCCTTCCTCTTCCTCCAACGCGAGCAAGGTTGAAGAAGAAAGGGTTCTTTTAAGAAGGTATGTTGCAGATTTTTATCTTCTAATCTATATGATAGTCATGAGAGGTCTTTGCAAGGAGCTAGCACTCCGGTAGGACCCTATCTCAGATGATTAGATCCTCGTATGGATACCTGTAGAGGCCGGACAATTGTATGGCTCAAACAGGAACCTAGATAGATCATCAGGCTGCGGTGTTCTTCACCTGCAGAATTTTTGAAGATGAGATCTTCAAATTAATTTATTCTGATTTTAGTTTTAGTTTTATGAATCTTAATCAACCTTCCTCAGATCCTAATCTCCCTCTCTAATTAATTCAAAGATCTTCTAGATTTGGATCCAGAAAAATTTTTGAATTCTACGATCCGAGGCGCGTTCATGCGATGAACGACGTCCCGTTCGAATTCCGCTGCGAACGTCGCATCGAACGGGGCGTAACTCAACAACGACGCCTTGTGGACTTTAAAGTCCGCATAGTGTGAACACGAATTAAGTCATATTCATCCTACGACGACATGTGGTCTTTAAAATCCGTACAAACTCTGGTTTAATCAAATTGACCCAATCATGAATCCAAATCAATTTGGGTCGAACCCAATTTGATTTGGCTCATTAAATCAGCCCAATTGCAATTCAATTGCAATCAATTCCACTTAATTCTTCTTCCATTAACTTACTAACACTTAGTAGGTTAATTCAATCACCAATCATATTGATGATTGATTTCTATTATGATTCCAAATCACAATTATGATAGTCTGACTAATTAAATCCTCTATGTATGTGACCCCGTAGGTTCTATTCTGATTGGTAGTGAGACATATTGAGATCTCCATCTTAATATCACTAAAACTCTTTTCCATGGACTGAAACAATTTCAGTTCTACTCTCAAGGTTCGCTGATCACCAAGTGAATGCCTTCGAGTCTCACAATCCACTAGTGACACCTAGCAATATGTGGTGGCAACCCAGCAGAATAGAATATCTGAACCTCTAGGTGCAGTTAGTGTATGATACAGTCCCTCTATCATAGATCCCGACATGACGGAGGTTATGGATAACTCATCAAACTCCATTGTCTGTCATATGTCTAATTTATTCGACTTTCAGTTCGAAATATGAAAAACTCTTTTTCGAAAATACCTGGCCAGAAATTTATCGAACTCAGTCTCATAAATCATATAGGATCACTCCTAATCTATCAAGGTCGATAGATCCCATCTAGATGCAACCCTATTCCAAAAATAACAATCATCTATTAATTTCTTGGACGATTCATGGACACATGCAAACATGAATAAAAAAATAAATTACCCAATCTTATTTATTAATAAGTGTCAAATTACAAATTTATGCCCCAGATTATAAATATGCGTCAGCCACGTTGGCTTCTAGGGCATACTTCTAACAATCTTCCACTTGCACTAAAGCCAATCAGACATGTATTTAAGTCCCATTTTTTCAAGATGGACTTCTAATTTCTTCTGACTCAGCTGCTTAGTGAATGGGTCCGCCACGTTATCAGTGGAGTCTACTCTCTGCACCTCTACATACTTCTTTTTGAGGTAGTCGCGAATTAGATGAAATCGCCACTCTATGTGCTTGGACTTCTGGTGAGACCTCGGCTCCTTAGCCAGTGCTATGGCGTCGTTGTTATCGCAGAAAAGGGTTATAGCATCTGATGACATGACTCCTAGCTCTTCGACAAATTTCTTGTACCAGAATGCTTCCTTCGCAGCATCCAATGCAGCAATGTACTCTGCTTCTATGGTAGAATCTGCAATAATCGGTTGCTTGGAACTCTTCCAATTTACCGATCCTCCATTGCATAAGAATACATATCCTGATGTAGACTTTCTATCATCAGGGTCAGTCATAAAGTCTGAATCAGTATATCCTTCTACCTTTAATTCTGTGCCTCCCCCAAAGACCAAAAATATATCCTTAGTCCTTCTCAAGTACTTAAGGATATTTTTCAAAGCTATCGAGTGCTCCTTGTCTGGATTTGACTGATATCTACTCGTGACACTCACAGCATGTGCTATATCAGGTCGAGTACATAGCATGGCATACATGAGGCTCCCTATTGCCGATGCATAAGGGATCCTACTCATGCGCTGAATCTCTTCAGATGTTTTGGGGTACATCTTTTTAAAGAGATTTATCCCATGCCTTAGAATTTTCCATGCTGAACCTCTTCAGCACTTTCTCTATGTATATTTTCTGTGATAGGCCAAACATCCTCTTAGATCTATCTCTATAGACCTTAATCCCCAAAATATAAGATGCTTCACCTAGGTCTTTCATGGAGAACTACTTAGACAACCATAACTTGACCGATGTGAGCATGGAAATATTATTCTTAATCAGGAGTATATCATCCACGTACAATACGAGGAATACTATAGCCCTCCCATTGACCTTTTTGTACACATATGGTTCCTCTTCATTCTTGATGAAATCAAACGATTTGATCACATCATCGAAATGAGTGTTCCAACTTCGAAATGCTTGCTTTAGTCCATAAATGGATCTTTGCAACTTGCAGACCTTGTGATCACCATCACTGGAAGTGAAACCCTGAGGTTATGCCATATAGATATCTTCCTCAAGATATCCATTAAGGAATGCAGTTTTCACATCCATCTGCCATATCTCGTAATCATGATAAGCTGCAATGGCAAGCAACGTTCGAATGGACTTCAACATGGCTACCGGTGAAAAGGTATCCGATAGTCAATGACTATAACCTTTTGCCACCGACTATAACCTTTTGCCACCAACCTTACCTTATAGGTCTCTACCTTGCCATCCAAACCCATTTTTCTTTTGTAGATCTATTTACACCCAATAGGTACTATACCTTCAGGCGGATCTACTAAGGTTCATACTTGGTTGGAATGCATGGAGTCTATTTCTGACTTCATCGCATCTATCCATTTTTTGGAGTCGATGTCTAACATCGCTTCATTGTAGGTCTTGGGATCATTACTATGATCTCTTTCTCCCATGAGGAACTCTTCCTCTATTTCCTCTGTAAGCATACCTAATTATCTTTCAGGAGGATGGGAGATCCTACTGGATCTACGAAGTGGATGAGGTTCTTCATGTATTGGCTCAATGTGAATAGGTTCACTAGGCTCAATTGCTCGTTGCTCGTCAGAGACTTTTTCTTCGAACTCAATTTTTCTCCCACTGCCTCTATCAAGGATAAACTATTTTTTTAAGAAGATGGCATGTCGGCTCACAAATACTTTGTGATCCTCTGAGATGTAAAAAATTATATTCTAACGACTCTTTAGGATATCCAATGAAACGAGCACCAATTGTCCTAGCTCTAACTTGTCTTGAAAGTAGAAGCTAGCTCAGCAGCGAGAACTATGCCCCTTGAACCTTTAAAGGCTCCCTCAGTTGTCACCAACATATTCAACAATTCAAGCTTGGTGCATTCAATTTTATTCACATGGTAGTTTATAATAAACTATCCATATGAAGATGGCAACGATTGTAGGATCAAATCCGTTTGTAAATCCTTATGCATGGTCATGCCAAGCTTCTCAAGCTCCCCAAGATCCTTGATCATGGTCAAACCATGTTCATGGACGGACTGCCCATCGCACATCTTGGCTTTGAAGAGCCGTTTGGACACTTCAAACCTCGCTGCGCGACTCTGTTCACCATACAACTCTTGTAGGTGATCAAGTATGTCCTTAGCAGTCTTCATTCTCTCATGCTGGCATTGCAATTCGTTGGACATGAATGCCAAAATGTAGCACCTAACCTTATTGTCGTCATCCAACCATTTTGCATGCGTCTCACACTGCTCATTGGTTGCACGGGCTAGTAACACCGGAAGTTCATGGTCAAGAACATAAGCTATCTTTTCGCAACTCAGGACGATCTTTAAGTTGCAGAGCCAATCTTTGTAATTTGGTCCGGTCAACCTATTGTTATCTAGGATTCGAACTATCGGGTTGGAAGCTATTGACATCTGCAGAGAGTAAAGATTCTAATTAAAAATTTGTATTTGACATTAATTTGTTTTAGAAACTTTTAAAATAAAATTGGATCAAATTCTTTCACTATTTCTCAGATCTCTCACACTCCCCTGGTAAAGATATGGAAACATGCGACTTAGAATTTCGAGTGGGGTGCTGCGGTTCCACCAATCTACATGTCACCTCACCTAATAGTTATTGGAGATACATAGACAATGAGTGTACAACTCTTGTAAAATGCTTCGTAAGCATATTGAGTTGACCTAGTCTCCAAGTCATAAGGACCTCACCTAACAGTTATTGGACTTGTTCCTTGGTTAAGTCAGATCCACCGTATATCCCGCGAAAATAAAGCTGTGATTGGATCCTCACCTAACAGTTATTGGAGTCCAACCCCATCCTTACCCCACAACATCTCATGTTAATAGAGAGGTCCAATCCCCCGATGCAACTAGCTCACTGTATCGAGCCGAGACTAATCAATGCCGGAAAGATCTTAGCAACTCTACTACAGTGGAAGACCAATCGACTTAATATTGGATAATCAGATCTTAGTGATTTCAACTTTGACCTTTTCATAGGAGGTAATCGATCAATTGGCCAGGTAAGCAGGTGGGAGGCTCCCCTTACTCAGAGAGTAAGGTCCTAATTAAGTAACCACCTTTAAGCTTTTCTAGACACCAATTTGATCAATTAATCAAATATGGCTAGCTCAATGTATCGTTCACTCTCGATTGATTTAGGGAGGTTTTAGGTCTCTTGGGATTTACATCTAATGTAACCATCTACCCCATATCATATGTCATTCGATTTACATCTTATGTAAATATCACATTGGTTCAGGTTTACATCCTATGTAATTATGAAACCCTTTCATATATTATGTGATTACATCTTATATAAATGGCATAATTATTTCAGTTTACATCTTATGTAAATGTTCTATTGTTTAAGAATTTTATTTACATCTCATGCAAATAAATTTTGTTTAACTAATACATACATCTCATGCACACATTGTTTTAAACATAACCTTAAACAAGTATGAACATTATGATTACCACATGCATCTCATGTATACTTTTTTAGATCTAAAACTTTAAACCTATTATTTTAAACCTATTATGCTATTCTCTAGATTTCAGATCATGCATTACTTGATTTAAAATATTATAATCTAATTACAATTCTAAAATAATTTGCAAGATCATAACAAATAAAAATCTGCATGCTGAAAATTTCAGCAACCTGAAATTTCAACATGCAGAAAATCCAGCAAGCACAATTCCTTTAAAAATTAGATTAAAAATATGGTAATCATTCCTTAAGTCCTAATCATGCTTTCTAAAACCATGGCTCTGATACCATTGCTGAGTTACGCCCCGTTCGATGCGACGTTCGCAGCGGAATTCGAACGGAACGTCGTTCATCGTATGAACACGCCTCGGATCGTAGAATTCAAAAAAATTTCTGGATCCAAATCCAGAAGATCTTTGAACTCATTAGGGAGGGAATATTAGAATCTGAGAAGGGTTAATTAAGATTTATAAAACTGAAACAAAAATCAAAATTTTTAGATTTGAAGATCTTATCTTTAAAAATTCTGCAGGTGTAGAACACCGCTGCCTAATGATCTATTTTAGGTTCCTGTTTGAGCTGCACAATTGTCCGGCCGCTACAGGTATCCACACGAGGATCTAATCATCTGAGAATAGGTCTTACCAGAGTTCTAGCTCCTTGCAAAGACCTCTCATGGCTATTATAAGTTGGAAGAAATTCTGCAACATACCTCTTTGAAGAAGAATGCTTTCTTCTTCAACCTTGCTCGCAATTAAGGAAGAGGAGGAGGTAGCTTTGCACGTGAATCTTCCTAACCTTGATGCCATGGAAGAAGAGGAAGAAGAAGCCCTCTTTCAGTCGTGGACAAGGAGGAAAGGAAGAAGCTTGACGTGGGAGGAAAAACTCCTTCTTCCTTGGGCTGATTTGATCTCTCTTCCTTGATCCTTCTTCTTCTTTGCTTTTCAACACCTAGGAGGAAGAAGAAAGGGGATCCTTCACCTTGCTGCCATGAGGAGAAGGGGTCTCCATTTGCTGCCGTGGGAAGGGAAGAGGAAAAGAGAAAGGGAAGCGTGGAGAGGAAGAGGAGAGAATTAATCCATAATGTCTCCCTTGCTACCCTTTTATAGATTAGGTTTAGGATTTCTCCTAATCTTATTAGGAGTATGGAACTATAACCCACCCTTGGATTAATGCCAAGTGTCCAATCCTTGTGCTCATAGATGCATGACATGTATCCACTTAATCAATTGATTAATTTTCTAATCACATTAGGACTCCTAATCTCATTAGAAGATTAATTGATTTGGGAGCATGCATCCTATGATGCCATGTGGACTTTAAAGTCCGCATAGTGTGAACACGAATTAAGTCATATTCATCCTACGACAACATATGGTCTTTAAAATCCGCAAAAATCCTGATTTAATCAAATTGACCCAATCATGAACCCAAATCAATTTGGATCAAAACCAATTTGATTTGGCTCATTAAATCAGCCCAATTGCAATCCAATTGCAATCAATTCCACTTAATTCTTCTTCCATTAACTTACTAACACTTAGTGGGTTAATTCAATCACCAATCATATTGATGATTGATTTCTATTGTGATTCCAAATCACAATTATGATACTCTGACTAATTAAATCCTATATGTGTGTGATCCCGTAGGTTCTATTCTGACTGGTAGTGAGACATATTGAGATCTCTATCTCAATATCACTGAAACTCCTTTCAATGGACTGAAACCATTCTAGTTCTACTCTTAAAGTTCACTGATCACCAAGTGAATGCCTTCGAGTCTCATAATCCACTAGTGACACCTAGCAGTATATGGTGGCAACCCAGTAGAATGAAATGTTTGAACCTCTAGGTACAGTTAGCATATGATACAGTCCCTCTATCATGGATCCCGACATGACGGAGGTTATGGATAACTCGTCAAACCCCATCGTCTATCATATGTCTAATTTATTCGACTTTCAGTTCGAGATATGGAAAACTCTTTTTCCAAAATACATGACTAGAAATTTATCGAACTCAGTCTCATAAATCACATAGGATCACTCCTAATCTATCAAGGTCGATAGATCCCATCTAGATGCAACCCTATTCCAAAATGAACCTACTGCAGCCAATCCGCACTACAAGGACCCGAATGGCTAGGGCCCAAGTTTACATGCTCATCAAACTACAGCAACCTCACAGTGAATAGCTGAGGCATCGTAGGTCAAAGGACCAGTCATACAACTGCAGCATAAGTAGTCACTGACGAGTGGATAGATATCTATGTGACTACTATCTTTGGTCATGCTCAGTACCTTATTCTCTAACAAGTACTCGCATAATCACTCCAGTGTCTCTACACCGTGGACTCGAGACTCGTCCATCTGACTAAGTGGTCTGTGCACTAATCTCAACGGATCGATCACCGTCCCTCGTGATGGATCCATTGATCAGGAGCATTTAGAAATTAATCCCTAATGACACATGCCTCAAATTCTCAACTTCTTGAGAATATGTGTCATCATCTATTAATTTCTTGGACGATTCATGGACACATGCAAACATGAATGAAAAAATAAATTGCCCAATCTTATTTATTAATAAGTGTCAAATTACAAATTTTTGCCTCAGATTACAAATATGCGTCAGCCACGTTGGCTTCTAGGGCATACTTCTAACACTAGGGATATCGAGCTCAATAGGATAAAGACTACCGAAAGTTGCACCAGTTTGGCTCTATGGCTCAGTTGATGTCTAGGAAAACTTTGTTCCTCTAAGGGAGACACTTCTCTGTTCGAGGAAAGTGGTTCTTAAGTGGGACCTTTGCGAACACATCGTGACCCACCACTTACCTAGGAGCTTACCTGGTCGACTCAGTTCATAAGACCGGATTGGAGGCTTAGGTGTCTTCTTCCAACCAGTTAGGAGCTGTCTAGTGATTTTAGGGCAAACGTAAGGATTTGGTGTGTTTTATAGCCTACTTGACTGCGCTTAATTGATCAAAAGAGTTTTAGTGTATGCAAGAGTATCGTTATAGATCTCCTAAACTATTACCTTTTGACCCTAAAATAGAGCGCTCTATTAGGGCTCTTTGAGCCGAAATCCGCACGAATAGAACCTTAGGATCTGCTCCACCTATCAAAATGGCTGAAGAACAACCCAAGTTGCTTAAGGAGTACTTCACTCCTTCCATTTATACCTCTCCATCTTGTATTCGGTTACCGATGTCACTGCTGTGCAGTTTGAAATCAAGTCTAGTGTTATCCAAATGCTTCCTTCTTTTTATGAGCTCAACAACGAAGACCCATACAAACATCTAGATGAGTTCCTTAAGATCTGCACTACTGTCAATAGAGCTAAGCAGTAGCTCAAGTCATTGGAAGCCAATTCTATTCTTTCATAGGCCCAAATGCAACACGAATTTCTGAAGAAATACTTTTTCATAGAAAGAACAAATCAATTTAGGCGTGCTATCATGAGCTTCTTCCAATCTGATGGAGAAGAATTTTATGAAACTTGGAAGAAATTTAGAGATCTACTCTGAAAATGCCCGCATCATCAAATACCCAAATGGCAATTAGTGCAATGCTTTTATGATGGGTTGTCTGAACAAAACTATCAAATGGTTGATGCTTCTTGTGGAGAAACTTTCATGCTTAAGAGTGAGCATGAGAAATAGCAGTTGTTTGAAAATCTCAATGAAAATTCCCTCCACCATGCTTCCTCCTCTCATCAAGTACCCCTAAGTTTCCAAAGAAAAGGGACTATGTATGAAGTTAGCCACTCCATAGGTCTGTCTGACAAAGTGGATGCACTGTCCCGCAAGTTGGACCAATCAATGTCTGGAGGATAGTTTACAAATTTTCTCCAAGCACAAGTGTGTGCCCTCTGTTCTAGCCCGGCCCACCTTGTTTATAAGTGCCCTTTAGCATCTCAATTTTCTGAATTTGTGCAAGAACATGTTAATGCTACCCAAGCACAGTCCAGGCCAGGTAATGACCCATATTCCAACACTATAACCCGGGATGGCGCAACCATCCAAACTTCTTTTGGAAGCAGCATACTTCTAGTACTTTCCAACCTGATTTCTAAAATTTTCAGTCCTTCCAGAATGTTCATCCCTACCATCCTCCTACTCACTATCTACAATTTCAACATGCCCCTCCTCCACCACCCTAAAAAGATACTGCTTTTGAGGAGAAAGTGTTGACCGCCCTTCAAGGACTAGAAGCTAATACACAATTGTTGCACTCTCATACTCAATCTATTGCCAAACTAGAAACCCAAATAGGGCAACTCATTAATGCACTGAATAGGAGAGAGGAAGGAAAGCTTCCAAGCCAACCAGTGAGTAATCCTAGGGGCAATACATGGCTCAAGAGACTCACCCAAATGATATTTATCATGAGAAAGCTAACGTCATGACTACTCTAAGAAGCAGACGTATAGTGGATAATAAGATTGGGAAAAGAAAGCATAAGAAAAGTGAAGACAAGGGTATGACTGTGTCTAAAGAGAATCTAAACCCTTCTTCTCCATCTAGTCCATTTTCGGCACACCTTATACATTGAAGGTGAAAGAGTAGATACCCTATAAGCCAATCATTTGATGGGTTTCTCTTTGTAATCCTCCAAATCATGTACTTTGACACTCGATATATATCAATAAAGGCATTGTGTTTCATCATTTGCCGCTTATCTATTTTATTATTGGATGATGAACCCCATAAATTAGGACATTGGTTTTAGGGTTATGATGAGATCATACCAGTGAGACCTAAAATTCTAAAATCCTAATTTAGAATATTCCCAGTCAAATTGGTATATTGAGTCGGGGATCAATATTACCGGAAAGACTGGCACATCTTATGTATGCTCAATGTAGAGGGTGATTGATCTCACAATCACTTGTGTGAGACACTAATATAAAGATGTGGGTGCTCATTAGAGGAATGAGTTCACTGAAATGACCAGCAATGAGAACATCTTATGGATTCTTACTTAATTATCAAAAGATGGTTCTCATAGTGGGAGTTGTGCAAGTGATCCTTAGACCTGAGATCACCATGGTACCTTGTGCACTTGAAGCTATGTTTTGGTTTACCCTCATTCACGACATTGCGTTGTGTACGGGGTATTCTGGATATGGTGGATTTTATACGAAGGTTGTGAGTAGGTCAACAAGGAATCAGTCACTTCTAGTAAGAGAAGGTAACATCCTACTTACTCTAATCTTATGATGATTCAAGAAGCCTTTGATCAAAGCAAAATGAATATTAGAAAGAGTTTCTAATGTTTCATTGTTTGAATTATCATATAAAAGATTGAGAGAGACATGAATAAGTGATTGAGTTTGATATTGATCCATACTCATGCACTTATTCAGGATGTAGTATGACTGAGGGATTGAACTGCACAGTAACTTGCCACTGAAGGGTATGTTTGGATTTGTCCAATATATTCCTCATCTTCCGGGTAGACATGATACGTTGCTAGACGTCAATCATGTCTTGTAGGTTGATCGGATCAAAGAGTTTGATTAGATCAAAGCATCAGAAAGGTTCTGATTGCTAAGTCAGGTTTAGCACTAAATTGAACCTAAATTGGATTAGAGATATTCTAATCAGGTTAGGTCAACTTGCACCTGCACCTACTGCTGGCTAAGATAAGGAACCCAATGGGTCACACACAAGGGAATTGATCAAGGGTCTAATTGGATTAGATCATGTTTGCAAGATGAACATGCTAGCACGTGTTGCAAACCCTAGCTCCTGATTCAAATTAAATTTGAATCTGATTCTTAGGTTAGGTTGATCTAATATGATTAGATCATGACCTAATATGGGTTAGCCAAGAGTTGGAACCCATTTGGCTTTAATTAGACCTGATTTGATTAGGTTTAATGTTTTCTTTAAGTTGGTTAAACCCAATTGGATTGGGTTTGATAGGGCCTTCACTTCTGGACTATTGGATCACTCCCTGGATGAAGGATCTGGTCCACTGGTTGGCGCCTTCATCTGGACCATTGGATGGTTTTCTGGATGAAGGATCTGGTCCACTGGTTGGCGCCTTCATCTGGACCATTGGATGGATTTCTGGATGAAGGATCTGGACCATTGGTCAGCGCCTGAATCTGGACCACTGGATGTCTCTCTGGATGAAAGATCTGTGTGGATGGGATGCATCCCTTTATGATGCATCCCTCCATCTCTTATAAATAAGGAGGTGCCTTGGGGTTCTAAAGATCATCAAAGAAAAAGTCTCTCCTTCTCTCTCCCTTATCCCTTCTTTCTTACAAGCCTCTCTCTTTTGTCCTAACCTAAGACAAGAGGGTCTTCTTTAGGACAAAAAGGCTAGTGAATGTTTTAGAGGTAGAAAGGAAGAAGGAAGTGAAGGAAAATCAGCCAATTAAATCCTTTGGAAGGATTGAACAATTAGAATCAAGTTTTGGTGGAGCTAGAGTCTTGAACCCATTCCTGTGTGGATCAACATCGGAGGGTGAACATTTGGGCACCTTAGGACATCTTCAGACATATTGGATATAGCGTGATAGGTATTTTTCTATACCAAGATTATATTTTCTACATTATTTGGTTATACTATTAAGGCGATCTTGGCTTATTAGGATTTCATATAATGGATTTTATAAGAAAATTTTATAATTCCGTATCTTCCGCTGCGCCCTAGGGCACTGGGAAACCCAACAGTGGTATCAGAGCCACCCTTAATCAGTTTAACCAAATGATAATACATGTTATTATCTTGATGCTATGAGATAGCTAGGTTGTTTGTATGCATGATTAGTTTATGCCATGAGATAGTGTTATATTCATGTTGTAGCATAGTATAATTGCTAGTGCTAAATTATAGAATGTGCAATGAGACCAATATAGTAGTATGAAAACTTTGGGCTGACCCATTCTGGAACAATCGACTCAGTTAGTGTCTAGGAAGGAAGCCACAGGTGGTTACTTAATTAGGACCTCACTCTCTGAGTGAGGGGTGCCTCCCACCTACTTTTCTGACCAATTATTTGATTGTCCTTTATGGTTGAGCTTAATGTTAGTAAGATACTACTATTTGAAAGCCCTCACTAAATTCATAATTAAGTCGTAGTGTTAATTGCTTTAAGCTAAGCCATTCTGAATCAATTGACTAAGTTGGTGTCTAGGAAAGAGGCTACAGGTGGTTATTTAATTAGGACCTTACTAAGTAAGGAGAGCCTCCCATCTGCTTACCTGGCCAACTATTTGATTGACCTCCATGGAAAAGCTAATTGTTGATATAACACTATAAAGGTCCTTCCTTCATGCTTAGATATTATTATGTCAATATCTACGCTAGCTTGTTGTGATTCCCACAAGGCTAGTATTAGGGATTGATATTGTAATATCTTGGTGCATATGATGCATATGGCATATTTTAATATGTTGCCTTATTGTGATTCCCACAAGGGAAGCATTATTCAAATATGACTGTATAAAAATGAAGGGTTTGACTTAACTAGACACAATAGTTTGTTGTGATTCCCACAAGACTATACGTGTGCTAGAGGACAGAATAAAGTTGGGAATTACATGGGATGCAATTGGAAAGAGTTTCCTACCTTTGAACTTATAAGGGCTTGTTGTGATTCCCACAAGATCTTTTATAAGGAATTTGGATCTCAACCCCACTAAAAAAATTAGTATTTTCTCGTTCATCATACTTGAGGGTTATGATATTCGATAAAAATAGTGGGAGTAACAATTAGATAAAAGTCCTTGTCTGATTGAATACATGTCATCATGATTGGTCTGCTTATATTAGTGTTCTTTGTAATTATAGATTAATTCTGCAAAAATGACATCTTCACTCTCACTTAGAGGTATCTTAGATACAAACAAATTGACTGGTCCCAACTATGTGGACTGGTTGAGGAATTTAAAGATTGTTCTTACACAAAAAAAACTTTCCTACATTCTTGAAACCCCTGACCTTGGGTCAGCAGGGGAAGATGCAACTGAGGAGGAATTGGCCACATATCGTATGTGGAAAAATGACAGTTTGACTGTCAAATGTATCATGCTTGCTTCTATGAATAATGAGTTGCAGAGACAGCATGATAGCATGGATACTCACTCCATACTCCTTAACTTGAAGGAGTTATATGGTGAGCAGAGCAGAACTGCTAGATATGAGATATCTAAGCAGTTGTTCCGTGCTAGAATGATCGAGGGATCATCTGTGCAAGACCACTATTTAAAGGTTATAGACTTGATCACTCGATTGAGTCAACTTGGCTTTGCTATGGACAGTGAGCTCAGTCAGGATTTGATCCTGCAATCACTACCCGATTCATTCTCGCAGTTTGTTGTGAATTATCACATGAACAAACTGAATTTCTCCCTGCCTGAGCTTCTAAATATGCTGAAAACAGCAGAGTCTCACATCAAGAAGGACAAGGGTCCGATCCTTCTTATTGGTGAGAGCTCAAAGAAGAAAACGGGCAACAAGGGTTCAAAGAAAAAATTAAACCCTAAGACTCGCATCAAAAAGAAGAAGGAAAAGAAAATCTCTGGACCCGGTACCTGTTTCCACTGCGGCAAGACGGGGCATTGGAAAAGGAACTGCAAGAGCTTTCTTGCAAGTGTGAAGTCTGATGCAAGTGTTGCATCAAAAGGTATGTTTTTATTACATGCCAATATGACATTAAGTTCTTCTGATTCTAATTCATGGGTATTGGATACCGGTTGTGGTTCTCACATATGCAAATCTTTGCATGGACTGCAGAAAATTAGAAGTCTGAAGAAAGGTGACTTCGAGCTATATGGCGCTGGAGGAGAATCCATTCAGGCTGAAGCTGTTGGCACCTACATACTAGAGCTACCCTCCGGAAAGTTCTTGAAGCTAGAAGACTGTTATTTTATGCCAAAAATCATTAGAAATGTAATTTCAATTCCTTTGTTGCTTAAGAAAGGATTCGAAATAAATGGAAAGAGCAATGGTTGCTCTATTTCTTTATCTAATGAGTATTATTGTCATGGCACTATGGAAAATGGTCTTTTAGTATTATGTCTTAATAATGTTATGTTTCATATTGGCAAAGATAATAAAAGAAAAAGAGAGAATATTAATAATATCCTCCTCTGGTATTACCGATTAGGTCATATTAGTGAGACAAGGTTACACAAGTTGTATAAAGATAAATTCTTTGACCTTTATGATTTTGAATCATTAGGAACTTGTGAATCTTGTCTTATGGGTAAAATGACCAAGTCTCCATTCTCGGGACATGGAGAAAGGGCAAGTGAGTTGTTAGAACTCGTACACACTGATGTGTGCGGTCCTATATCAACTCCAGCTAGAGGTGGATACTCTTACTTCATCACATTTACGGATGACTTATCAAGGTTCGGTTTTGTGTATCTAATGAAACATAAATCCGAAGCCTTTGATAAATTTAAAGAGTATCAAAGTATGGTCGAAAAACAAACTGGAAAGTGTATTAAAATCTTTCGATCTGATCGAGGAGGAGAATACCTTTCTAGTGAATTTTTAGACTATCTTAAATTAAAGGGTATACTCTCTGAATGGACACCTCCATATACGCCACAATTAAATAGTGTAGCTGAAAGAAGAAATCGTACCTTATTAGATATGGTACGGTCCATGATGTGCTTCACAAATCTTCCAATTTCTTTCTGGGGACATACCCTAGAAACTGCTGCATTAGTATTAAATAGAGTACCATCTAAGTCTGTATCTAGCACTCCATATGAGATATGGAAAGGAAAGAAACCTAATCTTAAGTATCTTAAGATATGGGGTTGTCATGCTTATGTCAAAAGAAATTTTGGACATAAGCTAAGTGCTAGATCGGACAAGTGTACATTTGTAGGTTATCCTAAAGACAGTTTAGGATATATCTTCTATAATCCTACCGAACAAAAGGTATTTGTTGCTAGGCATGCCACTTTCTTGGAAAAAGAGTTTTTCTTAGAAAAGGGCAAGGATAGAAGAATTGAACTTGATGAAGTTCAAGACCTACAAGGTGAGACACATAATAATCCTCAACCCGATGTACCCATGAAAGAGGTACAGCCACTACACACTACTCCTCTCCGAAGGTCAGAAAGAGTGCGAAATGCACCTGAGAGGTATGGATTTATCATTGAGAATAATGAAGCCCACATCATTGATAACGATGACCCTCTGACCTATTCGGAAGCTGTCAAGAGTAGGGACTCTGACAGATGGCTAGACGCCATGAAATCCGAGATAGATTGTATGTATACAAACCAAGTGTGGACTTTGGTTGATGCACCTGAGGGAGTGATTCCAATAGGGTGCAAATGGGTATACAAGAAGAAGATAGGAGCTGATGGCCAAGTAGAAACCTACAAGGCCAGGCTAGTGGCAAAAGGTTTCAGGCAAAAACAAGGTATTGATTATGATGAAACTTTTTCGCCAGTAGCTATGCTCAAATCTATTCGGATTATGCTTGCTATAGCTGCATACTATGATTATGAGATCTGGCAGATGGATGTCAAAACCGCCTTCCTTAATGGTCACCTTGAGGAAGAGGTTTATATGACACAGCCAGAGGGATTTGTCTCAAGAGGGAGAGCAAATCAAGTATGTAGGCTTAAGAAATCTATTTATGGATTAAAGCAGGCATCTAGGAGTTGGAACATCTATTTTGACATGATAGTCAAAGAGTTTGGCTTCATTAAAAATATAGATGAACCTTGTGTGTACAAGAAGACTAGTGGGAGTGCTATTGTCTTCTTGATATTATATGTGGACGATATATTGGTCATTGGAAATGATGTTCCAATGATGCAATCGGTCAAGACTTGGTTATCAAAGAAATTTTCTATGAAAGACTTGGGTGAAGCATCCTATATACTTGGTATAAGGATCTATAGAGATAGATCTAAAAGGATGCTAGGTTTGTCCCAGTCTAGGTACATTGATAATGTGCTGAAGAGGTTCAGCATGGATGGAAGTAAGAAAGGTTTCTTACCCATAGAACATGGCATACAACTCTCTAGGAAGATGTCTCCTAAGACATCTGAAGAGAGAAATAGAATGAGTTCTATTCCCTATGCTTCGGCAGTAGGATCGATCATGTATGCTATGTTATGTACCAGGCCTGATGTAGCTTATGCCTTGGGTATGGTAAGTAGATTTCAGGCAGATCCCAGGGAGGATCATTGGAAAATTGTGAAAAGCATTCTCAAATACTTGAGAAGGACTAGAGATGTTTTTCTGATTTATGGAGGATCAGAATTGAAACTAGAAGGCTATTCAGATTCTAGCTTTCAATCTGATCCAGATGATAGCAAGTCAATCTCTGGATATATCTTCACTTTGAATGGTGGAGCTGTGAGTTGGAAAAGTTCCAAACAGCAAACTGTAGCTGACTCAACTACTGAGGCAGAATACATAGCTGTTAGTGAAGCTGCTAAGGAAAGCAGTCTGAATGAAGAAGTTCATCACAGAGCTGGGTGTAGTTCCTGAGATTGACGGACCAGTCCCAGTTTATTGCGATAACACTGGAGCTGTTGCACAGGCTAAGGAACCAAGGTCTCATCATAGATCCAAGCACATTTTGAGACGCTTCCACCTTGTTCCGAGAGATAATCGAAAGACAAGACGTCAAGATTGAACGAGTAGACACAAAAGAACAATATAGCAGATCCATTTACTAAAGCTCTACCACAGCAAGCAATTCAATCGTCACCTCGATTGTTGGGGTTAAAATATAAGGGCGATTGGCTTTAGTGCAAGTGGGAGATTGAAAGAGTAGATTACCCTATAAGCCAATCATTTGATGGGTTTCTCTTTGTAATCCTCCAAATCATGTACTTTGACACTCGATTATATCAATAAAGGCATTATGTTTCATCATTTGCTGCTTATCTATTTTATTATTGGATGATGAACCCCATAAATTAGGACATTGGTTTTAGGGTTATGATGAGATCATACCAGTGAGACCTAAAATTCTAAAATCCTAATTTAGAATATTTCCAGTCAAATTGGTATATTGAGTCGGGGATCAATATTACCGGAAAGACTGGCACATCTTATGTATGCTCAATGTAGAGGGTGATTGATCTCACAATCACTTGTGTGAGACACTAATACAAAGATGTGGGTGCTCATTAGAGGAATGAGTTCACTGAAATGACCAGCCATGAGAACATCTTATGGATTCTTACTTAATTATCAAAAGATGGTTCTCATAGTGGGAGTTGTGCAAGTGATCCTTAGACCTGAGATCACCATGGTACCTTGTGCACTTGAAGCTATGTTTTTGGTTTACCCTCATTCACGACATTGCGTTGTGTACGGGGTATTCTGGATATGGTGGATTTTGTACGAAGGTTGTGAGTAGATCAACAAGGAATCAGTCACTTCTAGTAAGAGAAGGTAACATCCTACTTACTCTAATCTTATGATGATTCAAGAAGCCTTTGATCAAAGCAAAATGAATATTAGAAAGAGTTTCCTAATGTTTCATTGTTTGAATTATCATATAAAAGATTGAGAGAGACATGAATAAGTGATTGAGTTTGATATTGATCTATACTCATGCACTTATTCAGGATGTAGTATGACTGAGGGATTGAA